>NC_079381.1:17317500-17617500 GCF_021018895.1 Seriola aureovittata | reverse complement strand
ATTATTAGCATATTAGCATTATTAATTATATGTTTATGCATTAATATGTAAGAAGCATTTTGCTTTTGTCAAGCTAAAACTAAATTTAACCTAACAACTAAGTACATGAACTAAACTACTGTACTTAAGACCAGTTTGGAGCTACTTGTATTTTACTTGACTATTTCCATTTTATGCTACATTATACTTCACTACATTTCAGAGGGAAATATTGTGCATTTACTCCACTACATTTTTAACAGTGTACTTTTCAGATCAATATTTTACATGAAAAAAACAACAGATGTTTGTTTCCTCTCCCAATAATCATCTTGCAGCCCCACCCCCATATTGGGAACCACTGGACTAAGCTAACTGTATATAAAGTAGTTAAAACTGGCTCCACATCAAGCAGCTACAACAACAAAATGCTGCTTACACGCTGATACATCAGTATAAACAGTCTGATACTGTACTACACAGCGAAGTAGTCAAAGAGGATGTTTTGATTTTGAATGATAACTTTTACTTTTTTATAAAATTTTGCTGATAATACTTCTGTTTTGTTGTTCTTACAGTTAATGTTTTAATGTTTTTTGAGTTGGTAATACAGTACTTCAGTACAGTTTTTGAGTACTTTAGATACTCAAGTAGTTAAAATATTCTGCTACTTTGCAGAGGAAAATTTACATATTGGGATAAATTAACTCATTGGGATTTCACATATAAAACATGTATTTTTACTTTAAATTTTGAATAAAATTGTAAAGGAGTATTTTTACAGTGGGATACTTCTGCTTTTACGTAAGTACAAGATGTAAATACTTGTTCCAGTACTGTTACTGTACAGACCCCAGAAGTGATACAGAGAGGAGTTATTTTTTGTCTCTTACCGAGAAGTAGGAGCTTGAATTCCCGGCGGGCGTCCTTCTTGTCCCGGCGGAGCTGCCTCTCAATCTCATCGTTGATCCTGCGAGCCTCTTTGGCCTCCGGGCTGAGGCAGCAAGCTCCCACGGAGCTCAGAATCATAACTCCTGGATAGCACTTCACCTTAAGGAGCACAGACACATACATAGTGTTAGTTCTACAGGAAAATATAAAAAAAGCCCCGATATCCTGAAGTCAGTGTATATTTTGGTGAACCCCTCCACAGTCCCCACAGCCTGAGCTAAAACTGTTCCCCTGAGCTGGAAAAAAGGTTTAACAAATGTAAATTTGAGGAAGTAAAGCAGTTACTCTCAAGGCTGTTTGTATTACCTTTATCCTCTCTTGAGAAGAGGAAATTAACTTTGTGCAACAACTTAAGAAGACTGAAGTAGCGAGTCTTTTACCCCTGGTGGCTGAGCTCCGGGCGTGGTGGGCTGAATATGGCGGAGTTTTACATGATAGTGCTACAGAATGATAGAAATACGGCAAAAGTTATTCCCCTTTAAATAAAAAAAAAAAGGCTTGTTGTGCCACCGTTTCTGTCTCCGCTGTAGGTGAAGCTCGGTGTTATCCTCCTCAGCGTCCGGTTTTGTTTGTCCTGGGTGAAAAACCAACAGTGAACCATGTGACGGAAGGCTGTGCTCTGATGGGAAACCGTGTGGGCTTTCACTATTACATTATGGGAACAAATTTCCGGTGTTAACTAGTAAACTACGGATGCATGTGACAGTTACAGCAACAGGCTGACACATCACCTTCTCTGGGAACCAATCAAAACCAATACATGCACTGAACAGATATTTCTCATTCCTCTGTTGAAATAAAGACACGAGCACATACGTTTGGAGAACTGTAACACAGACTTTATTTACTCAACACCTGCAGGTACTACAGATTATCAGACACAGAAATACAGATATGACCAGACAGAAAACACCACTCTGGACTCACAAGGCTGCACGCTGCTCACATCCAACTGCATCTTAAGAGATCATCAAAAAAACAAAAAAAACAAACAAAAATAAACAAAACAAAAAGAAACTTTTAAAAGTGCTTACAAATTAAAAACACTTATGTAAGAATAATTGGATCTAACAGGTCAGATGTTAAAGTTGCATTACAGCGAGTCCATCCAGGCGAGCGGCAGAAAATGAATCAAATAGAGAAAAAAAAAGAAGATTAACAAACCTGTCTTTTAGCTCCACCTCCTTCCAAGAAAGTAGAAAGTAGTCTGGGCCAGTCTAACCCCCCCTCCCAGAAATTAACTGTTTCTATGTAAATATATACACACACACACGCACACACACACACACACACACACACACACTTTATACAGCTTCTTGTCTTTCAGTGAAAAACAAAAGTTTTTAAAATTTTCTTTTTGATATATCACACTGGCACATTTATCCCAACTTAAAGCAAAAACTTTGACATTTTGGGAAATATGTTTGATTGTGTTGTGGCCGAGTTAATCTAGTTGAGACACTACTCTCATCGAGGTCTAGGTCTCATCAAGACTGGAGAGTGGGAGGAAACTGCTAGCCTAGCTCTGCCCAAGGGTAACAAGGTCCACCTACAGTACCAACATCTCAGAGGCTCATCAATGTTGCTAAATCCACACAAAACCCAAAAACGACGAATGACAATTGTTTTAGCCGTTTTATGTTAACAGATCTCACTGACAAAAAGTTGCTCAACCAGAGTCTGGAACCCGTCCAATCGTCTTAACAGTGGCTGAGTTTTTATTGTCATTTAAGAGAGGGGCCTTTTATCCAGCCTATGAGCTTAAACTTCAGTACAACTAAATGATTAGAACATTAAAAGTCTTCATTAATATGAACAGATATAAACTTGTACAAGAAACACTAATGTCATTTTTGATAGTTTATATTTCCAGTAACCTAAACATTTTAGGAGGTTTGGACTGTTGGTTTATTTGGGCTTCGAGGAATAATGACAGGTATTTTTCACTATTTACTGACATTTTTCACATTTAACAACTGATTGATAAAATAAAATAATCATCAGATTTATGTGAATAACTGTTGGCAGCAGCAACAAATGATATGAGCTTTTGGGGCCCCTGTGCGGTTTCAGTCTTAATTTAACCTAATTAAGAATTCATGGCAAGTTAGTCCTACTTAGGATAGCCAAGAACTTTTCTCATCTAAAACTCAGAGCCAGAGAGCACTTTTCCTAAAATGTCAAACTATTTCTTTAACTCCCATTTTACAAAAAGCACTTTATTTGAAAGTGGAAAAGGATGTTGAATCTTGTGTAAAAATTAAAAGTTTATTTAAATGGCTCTTTAACCATTCTTGACACCATGCATCTTCATTTGGAGTGGGTCCTTCATCAGTTGAGGGAAAAAAAAAAAAAAAAAAAACTAAAAATCACATCATGTTCCTTAAAAAAAGATTACATTCTGCATGCTGTACTGAAATGAGGGAGATAAGGGCCAGGGGTGGCTCACAACACAGAAAGTTATCACACAGATGAGTTTACTCCAATGACGGCACAAGGATCTCCCAGAAAATAATTACACCTGCACGGAATATGTTGTTGACTCCTTGTTTGCTGTTTGACAGCTTAAGATTTTTCAAAACTCCTCTAAATAAAATTAGCAATGTATAGATAGGTGGTGTAGTGTGTGACAGTGAGGGGAGTGGGCACATCTACCCAAAGCAGAGGAATGTAGGCTCTGAATAGACGGAGCAAACAGTATGGCAGCATGGCTTCGCTCTTCTTCTTCACTTCCTTCTTCTTAGAAGAACCGACCAGAGTACTGCCTCACACTGAAATAAGAGACAGATATAAGTAAGGGCATTTCATGAAAACATCAAGGATATTTATTTTAACAGGAGCATAACATGGGTCAGGAGTTGTTAATGCTGGATGCTGCAAACTGGAAGACATTTTTCATGTGGAGCAGAACTGTAAGTTATAAAAAGTATGCCAAGGTCAAGGCTGAAAATAAATTCTGTCTGCAAGACGCAATATGACTGTTGAGGCCATTTAGTGAGTGGGGAAAATAAATGTGTGAACTGAAAACTCTTCAAGATGAGATACTAGTGTAAAAAAAAAAAAAAAAAAAGAGGCTTTAACGCCCCTTTTTCTGGCATAATATACAAAATTTTAACATTTATCCAAGGCAGTAAAATGTTGAGTTAAGAAATATCAGGTTCAAGTTGAGCAGATTAGGGCTGCAACTAATGATTGTTTTCATTTTCAATTAATCTTCTAATTACTTTGTCAATTGTTTTTTCCATAAAATGTCACAGAACACTGAAAAATGCTCTGTATAATTTCCCAAAGCGACATCCTCAAAGTGTTTGTTTTCTCAGACCAACAGTAAAACTCCAAGAGATGTTCACTTTACAGTTTCAAGTGACAAGAGCAGAAAGAAGCAGAACCTCACATTTGAGAAACTGAAATCATAAAGCATGGGCCTGTTCTCCTTCAAAGATGATTAAAATAAATAATTGATCATCAAAAAGTGGCAGATTAATTTTGTGTCAATCAACCAATCAATTAATCGACCAGTTGTTTCAGTCCTAGACAAAATCAGGAGCTTTCTGGTGTTCAGGTTTTCTCACTGCTTACGATCAACGTCTGGGGCAAAGACTAAAGAAGCAGTAGTAACAGTGGTGTCAGTATAGTACAATTAATATTGCAGCAACTATGTTTGACTATAGGAACAACATGTTTTATCTGCTTTTATGTCTTTGTGTGTTATAACTTTCCACTGGCATTTCTACAGGAAGTAAAGTCGAAGTGAACTATTTAAGACAGCAACTACTAAACTGTTTACTTCCACCTAGCAGTGGATGGTAAACAGGCCATCAGAAGAGACCAGGCTGCTGCAGTGTGATGATGAAGACCTTTTTGGGGGGTGGATTCACAGAAGCACATGCCTGTTCTGCAGCAGGTACTGGGCGTTCTGGATCTGGTCCTGTGTTCCTGTGATGGTGATGATGCGGTCCTCAGAGCCCTCTAGTGGTTCATCAATCTTGATGGATGCCCCAGACTCGTGGCGGATCTGCTTGATCCTCTGGCCGCCCTTACCAATGATGGAACCAGCCAGCTGCACAACAACCAAGCAGAAGTGAAATGTCTTCTCTGTCTTTCTTTACTGTCAGAGTCATGTGTTTTTGAGTGTAAATAGATGCTTTACTCACATCTTTAGGGATGGTGACTTGTGTTGTGATGACAGGGCCTCCTATGTCACTGTATGACCCTCTGCCACCTAGATGGTGAGAAAGTATATTTAAAGTGATTTTGTCTTTAAATAAAATGTGCAACAATATGAAACAATCCCTTTAGGTTAGGAAACAAGACACTGGGACAATAATGATTCAGCCCCACTCACCAGATTGAAAGTGATCCCAGGAAGAATTGTTGTCTTTGAAAACATTGAAAAGGAAACAAGAAAGTGAAAAATGAAAATTCACCATCGTGACAGATAGGGTGTTAGTAAACAAGCAATACAGCCTGACAGAATACCCAAACAAGATTCCCCTTTATGTGCTCTTACAGTGTGTTACAGGGCAATTACGTTTTTTAAGGGAAATGATTATTCAATGATGTAATTCTGAGGATGTGGGGACATGTCAAAACTTGCAGCCACAGCTGCAACAACATGGTTTAATGGGGAAAGTAATATGAGTGGTCAAGCCACCCGACAGGTTTTAAACAAATGAGCATTACAGTTAATTCTTGAATAAAAATTTAAATCTCAATTTAAATCAAATTATCCAGAACATGGTCAGAAAACAAGGATAACATACATTAAATTGTCTGTTGTAATCATCCATTGCATTTTATAACTGGGTGCACTATGCATTATGATTAGTACAGTAGACCAACGATAAACCAGGAATCTGCTGCATTGACTTTAGCATCTACTTTTTGTAGATTTAAAAAGTAGTGGTCAAGTGGTTCTATGATTTGACTTGTTCCCCAGTGCAGTCTGTTTAGCAGAGTTTATTGTGTCCCCACATGACATATGTGAAAAGGATGATGGCTAAAACCATGAAAATAAAACCTCAGTTAACAAAAAACAGGATTTTCCTTTGATGAATTAAATGTAAATCTGTGCAGGATTTATACAAATATCAACACTCACCATATCCGCCTCCACTCTGCATTTCAGGATCAATGGGACAAAAACAAAACAAAACAAAGATAAAACATAAAACTGTAATGTCACAATAATGACAGCATGCTATGAAAGCCTTTTTAAGTTGCCTGCACAATAATAAGCCACAAACTCTGTACCCATTCAACAATATCACAAACAACCTGGCCAATATGGGTAAGATTCTTTCTTGCATCAAGAACAGCCTGAATTATCTGAGGCACAGATTCAGCAAGGTGCTGGAAATGTTCCACGAGGATCTGAGTCAGGACCAATTCCACAGCGTTAAGCAGTCACTGCACATTTTTCAGCATCATTCATGCTTCAAATATCCCGTTCCACTTTATTTGAAAAGTGCATTATTGGTTTGAAATCTGAGTCCTGCAGGCCACTGAAACAAACTCATGTAATTCTGTGGCCATCCTGAGATAACGGCTTAAAGACGCCTTTAAAGCGATATGTGGACACACCACCTTAGTCTTCTAGATCCCCACAGTGATGTACACTGTCAGTGTGAACAACTTGACAGCATCATCAGTTTGACTTGCAGTTCAACATGCACAATCTATTAGCAAGAAAAGTAACAGCTGCAGCAGTTGCAGACATGTTGCCATCTAAAGGCAAGGAAACAAATTCTTCCAGCAATTTTGACACTTGTGCCGCCTCCAGGCAATGAGTGTTAGAACTGCATTTTTCTTTTGATAGCTGCTGTGTGTCTGTGTTTTCTATTTTACAGTTTCATCCTGCAAAATATTTCTGCTGAATACTGAGAAGACTAGGGAGTTCACACTGCCCTCGGACTTCTGGTTACTTTGAAGACGGCCCTTAGTAGACAACATGAGGTGGGATAAAAAAAAAAAAGCAAAGTACATACTATGTAAAAATAAAAGGTAGAAAAGGAACATTACAAAAATATTTGACATTTTAAAAACTATGTCATTGCTCCGTTATATATGAAAATTGTCGCAGGCTGCAACTCGGACATAAGCACTTCAAGAACTTTGAAACTGGGTCAAAATATTCAACTTATTGTGCTTGAGCTTTCAACAATCTGGGATATTACATTTTTTATAGACATGTCATGTCATAGTGCTAATTATACCAAAGAATTAATTGCCCATATTTAGGACATTTAAATGCACAGTAATAATTTGCCTTAACCCAATAAATCCATCCTCTGGCTATTCAAATGGTAATGCATTAATGTAACAGTGAGAATTAGTTCATCACCTAAATATTCTAAATAAATAAAAACACTTTTTAGTTATCTGAGCATGCAAACACTTTGCAACCATATGCATTAAACAGTTGTATTTATGAAGCCTTCAGATGAGTAAAAGTAAAGTGATACATTTCTTTTATTATCTAAGGCTATCTTCTTATCCAGTTAAAGTAATTTTTCATCTCTTGAGGCTCTCACTGCTGAAGTTAATTTGCATTTTGATAAGCAAAATCAGAGTGGTCTTTATAAGTGAAGCTGTATTTATGCAATCACACCATGTTTACCCTTAAATCTCAGGAATTCAGTGACTTCTATTGGTATTCATCTGATTAAATATATTCTTTTATCCTGTTGGAACAATTTGCAGCTAAGACCTGAAGGGAACCTGTTCAGGAATTGCTTTGGTTTCAGCTCAAGTTGATTTGCTAGCCTGGTGGATCTCTGGACTACGTACTCAGCTGCTCTGCGGTAACCAAGGAGACAAGTGTTGCCAGGCAACAACAGGCCAAGATCAGTGTGCATACACAGTGAAAAAGCAGCACTGTGTCCATGCCTCTGTGCTTGTACTACACTCAGAAAGAGGAATTCCAATCATCTCATCTGAAACACAATTCACAAACACCACACAACTAGGAAGCTACAACCACACAGCACAGCTTAGCTTAGCACCTGTAAACACAGACGGCACTCACCATGCTGTCATAACGGTCTCCTCTTCCTCTTCTGTCACTACACACAAAAAAGGTACGCATTAATATAGTAAAGTTAATATAGTTTATCTTCTGTAGAGGACACTTAACACCACAGCATCAAGCAGGTCACGGCTGTTAGATTGGTATTTAGAAAGCTGTGAGTGTGAAAGGACATGCAGACTCTACAGATGACCTGTGATCATACTCTGAATCAGGGCTGGTGGGTTGACAGTCTGCCGCTGAGCAACTTTCACTGATATATGTCGCTGTACTTTGGGAGGAATCATATTAACATAAATCCTCAGATTTAGCCAGGTGGCAGAGAGTGGCCCTTATTTGAGGCAAGCTTTTATCAGTGTCAGGCCTTTATTTATAATTTCCCCTGTTAGCTTGTTGATACAAACTCAAAATGTACCTGTTGTATTTATAACTTAACCATAATATATAATATTTCCACAGATCTAAGCATCAGTACAGAAAGAGTCAAGTCAGGTGTTCTTCTCACAAATTATGTTAAGCTACCATGCATAAAACTCAACACTTCCTTCTGAATTTTCACATTAAAACGTCCCTTTATACACAGGCTTTTGGCCATTATTTCAAAACCAGCTTTTATATGATCATTTGCAGTATTGACAATCCTGCTCACCTTGGTCTGTCGTCCATGCTGCCGTGGTAGCTGCCATGTGAGAACCTGTCTCCCCTGCGAACATTGACAGACAAGGGAAGGTATTGGAAAAATAAAACGTAAATGTCCAAAAGTATCTAAGCAATTGGGTGTCTGAGGGTTTGTTCACACCTGTGGTTTGGTTTATATGATCTGGAACAAGGAAAAATAAGACATCACATTGTTACCTTTTTTTTAACCTTTTAGTTCACACCTGCTTTTTATAAACTACCACAGAGCTAATAGTTCATATGGACAGTTTCCCTTTCATGGAGTAGTGTGCATACACGTTAACGTGGTTACAAAACGATCTTGTCCTCAAGCCTGTACTTATACAGCAAATCCATCAGCAGTTCATGATCAGTTGGTGGATTTAACAGAAGATAAGCTTTCGTATTCATGTTAAAATCACATATCTACCATTAGTTTGAGACCACAACTGAACTGCTCCAGAGTCTGGTTAGAGACAGACCAAGACCCTTCTCTTCAGGAGAACTCGGTCAGAGTTCAGCCGACAGTTTTCAAAGCAGCCCAAACGAACCAACCCAAACACACTGGAGTTCATTTTAACCTCCTCACCCTCCTCTTGGCGGCGGAGGCGGGGGAAGAGGCAGGTTACGTGCACGACTGCCGCCTCGTCCACCTCTGCTCAGCGGTGGTGGAGGACCCCGGCGGGGGCTCATGTCGTCGTAGTCCCTTCTGGAGGGAGGCATGGGTCTGTTGCCACGAATTGGGGGCATTCGCTCAAAGCCCCCACGCACACGAATGGGGAAACCCCCAATGGGTCGTCTGCCTCTCTCCTCAAATAACATGGTGAAACCTCCATAGTCGTATGTCTCATCGTAGAAATTAGGGTCATAAGGCTGGGCACGACCTTTGATTGGCGCCTGCAAAATGAAAACAAAGGAAATTAAAAAGAAGAGATCGTAATAGACTCTCCTAAACGGAAATAATTGTTGAAATAGTTGTTTTGTTTAAAGCACACAAAACGATAATCTTCTTAACATTTCACTTCTCAGAATTGGATTTCAGCTTCAAGTAACTATTATTACATCTGCATGTGTGCATATGTTCTCAGTGCTGTAAACTCACCTCTGACACCAGCTCCAGGATCACTTTTATACATTCAATGACACGTTCTGGCTTTCCTCCCACCAAGACGACTCTGTCGGTGGAGTGTGGGCAGCACTCCTGGAACAACTTGATGGTGGTCTGGGTGTTCTGGCACGTAGAAACAAAAATATGAGACCAGACCATCAAAATTCACTTTTGAGCGCTTCGCTACTGAACTAGCCTTATATTAACAGTCAATCAAATCAAACACATTTTAATAGTTCACATACATACATATGTTCACATACAGTATTCATCATTAACTATAAAACAATTATGTCTCTAATAAGTCATCTACAGGCCATCAGTTCGGGCAAAGCACCATGGCGAGGCTCCTGCTAATCTGGACTCTGTCCTACCTCTCTCAGCTCCTTTATCTTGGCACCTTTCACCCCAATGATGCCCCCTGCCAAGCTCTGATGGATCAGCAGGCGAAGCTCACAGTCAAAATCAATCCCACTGTAATGCTGGTACTAAAGAAACAGCACAAGATCAGTAATGTCAGTAGGGCCTGAAACTCATCCTATAGTTGCAGAAACAAAGCATTTCTGCAATTAAATAATCTATGTTGCCAATGGGTGGAGAAAAAAAAAGGTGGCCATCCTACTTTATGTAAACCCAACATCTAGTTGGATTTAAATTCAGTCCACACAGAGATTATTGATTATTAAAAAAGACTTTTGTAGAGATTTGAGTGTACTGATGCTCCTTTCCTTGAATTTGATCCCTTTTTTTTTAGCTCCAGCACAGCAACTAAGTCTGATAGCAGGTGAGCAGAGTATACATTTTTTCCTCTCTATTTTACTAAATTAGTGAATTTTCACACTCACTCTTTTATACTGAATAGCTGTAAAATAAACAGTATGTGTCAACTTTAGAGGATATTTTTTAAAGCAGCATGGGGTAACTGACAGACCTACAAAGACCCCAAATAATTGGCACTAAAATTGCTGCTGCTGCAGTCACAAAATTTATTATATGATAAAAAGGGACTCTCAATATTTCATCGCAGCATTTTCCAAACACAGAAAACAGTACTGTTTTAGAAGAACAGTGGTGGAAAAGATTGAACTCATTAAAGCTAAGATTCATCTGAGTAGAAAAATCAACAATATAACAACAAAAGGTGCCATTTGGAAAATGTATCCAAGAACAACAAAGTAAGATGCATGTGTTATGGGGTGCACAAAACCTGGAGCAGTAAAAATGTGTAATTGTTCACTTTGTTGTTCGGACACATCTGAAGCAAGGTGCGCCATTAGCAAAATATTGTAATAGATCAACATTAGTATGGGCTGCCATTGCATGGGAGTCACTGCAGTGATTGGTCTGCACAGTCAAATAACAGATCCAGGCTCTCACGTTGACCTGAGCAGTATAAAAAGACCACTGCAGTAAAACTGTAAGGGTGACTTATGGCCGATCAATGAGTGTTTCTGAAGTAAAGCTCTGCCATTTGATCCAATGAGTCCCAACAAAGTAAAGGGTTGTTATTCAGGTCACGGCAGTTTCGTTGTGTAAAGTTCAGCTCAGGTTTTGTCATTTCATCTAAATAATGCTAATTAACATGGTGGCTCACCTCCTCTAGAGTCGGTATGATTTTCAGCAGAATCTCTCCAATAGTGTCGATGCTGGCATTCACACTCAGGATCCTGTCAGGAACCATTTTGTCCCAAAAGGAAGCAAGGCATTACAAGGGGGACAAAAACTAGAACACAAAACAAAACCTGATAAAAAAAAAAAAATAAAATAAATAAAATTTAAAAAAACACGCGAGAAGCAGTCCAGCAAAAAGTTACGGAGAGACTTACAAAAAATTTCCAACTAAAAAGGAAAAATTAAGACTACGCACAATTATAACTTTTTCCAAACACTAAACTGATTAAATAAGAAGCTGACATGCACTCAATCTAATATTATTCTCAAAGTAAGAGAAGCGTTGGGAGGATGGGCAGTTTCAGAACGGCTCAAATTAACGTGAGACTGGCCACACAGATTTGGGGAAGGGGGTGTGAGAGAGAGAGAGAAAGAGATCTTCTATAACCATCCCACCACCAGCAAGTTGAGGAAAAGGAACGTAACAAACTGAAAGAATAACTTGCCATGACAACTGCGCCTCCAGCACACCTTCATTGTGACCAGGGGGGGTTGGGGGAGAAGGGAGAGGTGGGGAGGAGAGGGCTTGGGGCTGAGGTGAGGAGGAGACGAGGTGGGCAGTAGAAAAAGAGTAACAGAGCAGAGGAGTTGAGGTGGGGAAGGAAATATGAGTGATTACCAACTACTCTGTGGCACAGGACAAGAGCAGGGTTGGGGTGGGGGGTTGGGGGTTATGAAAGGTTTGGCAGGCAGCTCTGATCTGATGTGGCCTGAGAGAAATTTAACAGAAGGGATGCAGCACAATGAAATAAAGAGACGACATTAATGACTGACAGAGTGGGGGACGGAGCCTCCAGACAAGAGCCAGTGCTCTCTCAGAGATAATGGACAGTGATGCTGAAAAAAGTGGAGGGGGAGGGGTGGAGGAGGAGGAGGGGGTAGGGGGTGGGGGGGGTGGAGTCGGAGGTGAGGGGGCCAGGTGGGCCGCAGAGGACAGAGCGAGAAAAAGATGTCTGCTTTCTACAAGTTTCATGGTAAAATTAAACATCACAGCAAGGAAAAACAACATCCAACAGCTGTGTTGCTAACCATAAAATACCAACTACTTGGTAGTGGGTTGTCAGTGATTCTCTGCATGGACAATAAACTGTAATGACAAAAAGTCCAACTGAATGGAGATGCTTAAAATGGACAGAAAAATCAAAAGGAACAATACATGTCTCTTACAAGTGGAGGAGGGGGGTGTTTGGGGGATGGGGAGTATACTGTCATGTATATAAAAATGTTAAAATGAAACAGAAGGCAGGTTATCAAAGACATGTGTTTCACTGTTCTAATCAGGCAGTGAGGCAATAACTGGTGGGACATACCGCTCTGGGCCACTGCTGTCTGGGACTGATACACTGGCATTGTACTGCATGGGCCGAGGTGGTGGTGGTGGTGGTTGTGGTGGTGGTTGTGGTGGAGGAGGTTGGCATTGGGCGGGGGCATTCAATCACAAGATGTCAAGTAAGGCGCCCGTTTAAGGAGGGGCACGGTTTATGGGCGGGGCCAACCGGGAGTGTCAGGTGGGCGGGCGGGCGTTCAGGGGCGGGCGGAGGTTGGGCCAACGTCAAGGTGGGCAACGCAGGAGGGGCATGTCGATCCAGTACATGGGCAACGGAGGAAGGTGGCCAAAAATAAAAACAAAAAAAGTAAAGGAGAAGGGAAGAGGGGGAGAAGGAATACATTTTTAATTGAATACACGCTATACTTTGTCCCAAAAGTGAAGAGAAAGTGAGAGACTTGAAACTGTGGTGAGTGAAGAAGAACAGGAGGTGTGACCTGGACAAAGATAAGTTTAATAAACAGTCTGGAGCACTACAGAGATTTACGTCCCTGCAAAAAAGGTTATGTCCACTCAGGTTTTCAGGAACCTGTTGTCACTTCAAGGTCAAACATAGCTTCAACACTGTGAAGGGAACTGGAATCAGGCTGAAACTCACACGAGGACTGGAAACAAAACCCAACAGATCTGTCTAACAAGGTCTCCCTTGTCAGTCTACAAGAGCCAACTTGGTTTAATCGCCTAACAGTGCATGTCAATTCTTGATATCAAACGATTAAAAACCTGCTGGCAAGAAATCTGGGACTGTTTCTGTGGGAATTCATTGAATTGGGGTTTGGAATAATTTGGAATTTAGGTTTGGATTTTTTTTAAATATCTCTCGACAGCACTTAAATGTAGCACAGTTGTTAGGTCCAAAAAGACCTATGCAGACTCTGCAACAGAAGGGGCATTAGCCAACTAAACTTTCTCCGCAGCTGCAGAAATGTTAGCAGCATTTTATCTGTTACTCACGTCCGTGCGTAGGGCTTTTATGTTTTTTCCACCCTTTCCAATAACAGCACCAGCATTCTGTGAAGAGAGAGACATTTTCCTTAGACAAAAAAATCTTTTTTGATCAATATGAAAAAAAAGCAGCATAATGGCCCAATGTGAACCGAATGTGCTTTTACTTTGCTCTGAAGCAGTACACGCAGCTCCACCATCTCGTCTGTGTTCCGCGAACGTTTGAAGGCCTGCTCCTCATCCATGTCCTCAGCTGGGCGTTTACCTGAAGGGGAAGACAATTCAGATCAAATCTGAGCCAGGCAGTTTTTCTGTAATTCATGGTTTACAGCAGACGTCCTGGGTAATAACTTTAAGGCCACTGTTCAGAATTGGATCATTTCCAAATTTGGCACCCCAGTATGGCAGTATGAAAAATGCAGCACTATGGTTTTGGAATGCTTAGAATAAAATGGCAAAGGGCTACGGCCACTGAAGGGTTAATAAAAGTGACAAAAATATAAATAAACGGCGACTGCGAGATCTAAAGTATGTTCCACCCCAAGAATGGGTTTCATTCAGCAGCCAACTGTATCCTGGAATATGTCCAGCACCACCATGTACCCTTCCTGGATTAAAACACAGGCAGATCTGCTCAGGGCCCACAGAACAGCAGTATCTTGGACAGGAGAATCCCTCAACCATCTGACATGTCCACATGCTACATAGAGGAAGCCAGAAAAATTTCATTTTTTTCCTTTTTTCTCCCTTGAGTGGTCTAATTAGCTGATTTATCTACACACTCTATTTTCAAGATGGATGTAACACTAGACAGGCTCGGTTCGTTTTCTACTTAGTGCATGAGCTCATTCATACAGTTTACATTATGGTCATGAATGGCTGAGTTTTCTCTTTGTCACGATGACAATGTGTATGATCTTACTATTAGTGTCAGTGTTGCTGAATGTGATGTCTTCGTCCTGCTGTTCGATTTTCACCTCCATTGTCTTGCACCTGCCGAGGAATACAAACAGGCTCCTCTCCCTGGATCTGCTAAAAGACGAGGCAGTAATACAATCAGCTAAGCCACATATTGTACGTGCAAAGACCAATCTGATCAAATATTTTGATTAGGACTGCAATTAATAATTATCTTACTATCACTTTATCTGCCAATAACTTTCCTGAGAAATCGATTAATTGTTTGGCCTAGAATGTGTCAGAATATAGTCCATCACAATTTCCCAGACTGCGTCAAGTGTCTTGTTTTGACCAACCAACTGTCTAAAACCCAACAATATTCAGTTTACTGCCACATATGATGAGGAAAACTAGCAAATCCTTTCAAATTAGAGGACTTGGACCCGGCGATTGCTTGATAAATGACTGAAACTACTGATCAATCATCAAACTAGCTGCAGATTATTTTTCATTGCATCTACTACTGAATTCATAATTTTAGGTCTAATTTTGATATCTGACAAGTGCAGCTAAGAAAGACAAGATCATATGAAATCATGAGTGAAGTATACATGAAGCAGCATTCATGCTGTCTGATTGATTAAACGCTCAGAATATAGGATTCAACAGTTGACTCCTACATGAACTATACCAGTGCCTAAGCTACTGTATTACAGATTGCACAAAATTGACAAATGACAGACACATAAATATATGTCTCTGTTTTAAGTATGAAACTCTATTTTTAATCTGCATCTTGTCTTTTTAATGAGTCTTGTTTTGAATATATCTATGAGTTTTAACGTGTTTCTGTCACCCCCCCACCCCCACCCCCGTGACCGGTAGAGAATGATATCTCACTCCAATGTGTGCAAAGTGTATATTATGGAAGTGACAATTAGGTCTCACTCTGAACGCTAGTATGCACAAGCAGTCCTCCTACATGCACATCCCGCTGCTGCTAGTTGAACACTGCAAAAGCAGTCTGCACTTCTGCAAACATCACCCTTGTACCGAGGCCTTGCCAAACTTATAGACATGGTCTGGACTGGTCAACGCCTACATAGCTTGGGAATAAGCAGCACCCATTTTAACTACTACGGGGTTTTCAAGAGCAGCCACGGCCACCACAATGTTTGGATAAGGCTCTCCAGAAAACACATATTCATAGGCGCATTAGCGAAGCTCATCACGCATCGTAACTTATTATATCAACCCTTTCTGTCCTTTTTATGTCCAACTAAATCCAATACAGCTATCAGGGGAAAGGAAACTGCGCAATTCCTTACACGTAAAAGGAAAACGTGTTTGTCACCTGATGTGTCTGCCTGCAAACAGAAGTTAGCTAGCCTGTCTGCGGGTGTTGCTAAGTTGACATTAGGTTACTTTGCTATGCTAACAGCTCTGCTAAGCTAGCCAGTTGCTTTCTGTGCGATTCGCGAGGCGTGTCTGCCAGTTTCACTGTACACGTTGCGACTGTACAACACTCACTACCGAGAAATAACATGAACACAACGGAACAACCGAGCTATGCTCCTAATGTCAGCGGCGAAATCTGAATATGTCAACCATAGCTAGCAAACAGGGTAAATGACGCGACGCTATATTACCGAACTACCGAAATATAACAGTTGGGAAAACAAACCTGCAGTAAAACCACGTTCACTGCGGTCCACCGCGGTCTCCTCGCCCTGAAACGTTTGCACGTTTTCAGCATGGAGAGAAGACTCTGTGGGTGAGCTCGATTCGTTGACACTCACCCAGTGGTTCGTTTCTTTTGCTTCGCAGGTCAGCGCAAGCGGGCGGGGGCTAAGACACATTAAAGTCACCGAAATGAATCGATGTACCCGTATAGCAGCGCGAGAAGAATTTATCAAGCTCTCCGCGCATCGGTGGAGATCTTGTCCGGGGTGAATGCTCACAGGCAGCTCCTCTGCCTACTATCCCGCCTCCTCCGGCAGACTCCTCCGGCAGACACCCCCGTCTACCTCCAACAACCACTTCGTGACAAAGTGAGGGTTTTCATGTCCTAAACAACGACTGTCAGGTTCGTTTGTAGCTTGTTAAAGCTAGGTTTCCTTTGGATTTCACAGCTGGTTCACAGTTTAACATTCTACCAATATATTGCCCCAGATCCAAAAAGCCACTGGGACATCCACTGGTTCCACTGGTTTTAGAAATTCGGTTATTTGAACCACTAAAGTAGGCCTACAATATCCTTAATTAAAGTTGTGTTCAATCTCAAACAGAGACAAGTAGATAGTGCACACTAGATCTGGTTGCAGGACTTAATGGAAACTTGCGGGTGGCAGTGTATATATTCAGAGGGCAGTAGGTGGGGGGTATTTGGGGGGTATTTGGGGGCCACACAGCAAATATTAACTCTAACAGCCTCTATGGACCACCACTGCACATGGTAGGTTTATTATTTCCCCAGCCACTCAAGAAATCAACCACTAATCAAGAGCTGTTGATGATCAAAATTAATTGGCAACAAATTGGATACCACATTAATCGTTTACATCATTTTTATAGCAAGCATGTCAGTAAATCACAAATACCAGCTTCTCATTTGTAAATATTTGCCAGTTTTCGCTGTTTTCTATGATTGTAAACTCAACATCTTTGGGTTTTTGATAGTTGGTGAGACAAAAACAAAAGAAATTTGAATTTGTTAGCTTGAGTTTCAGAGAATGATGGGCATTTTCACAATTTTTAAATCATCATTTTATACACTGAACAATCAATTAATTATTGATTTAATTGATTTCATTTCATCTTACCATACTTCTACTATGATGGTATATCTTGCCTTAGTTTTTGTCTTTGAATTACTTCATCCACTGAGAATATCGCAAAGTACTTCTAGTCCTAAAACTTGGAAGTGTATTAGCTTAGAAAAGTGAAAAATTTTTGTTTGAAAGTACTGATCCAATTATATTTTTAAGTGTGGGTCCCTGTTCCCAATTGTATTTAGTAGTGGGTACAAAAAATACCCAATTAAAGCTGAACTGAGCAGTTGATTAATCTATTAGTCGATCAACAGAAAATTAATCGACTCTACTTAAACTATTTTGATAACCTCTGTCTGCAGGTTTATCACAACTCATAGTGGGTTCTTCACAAAAAGGAACATGTTCTTCAGAAAATGTAGAATTTTATATCTTTTGAATGTGCACATGGGAAACTGATCCACCAGGTCAAGACAACCCTGTTGAAAGCCTTTTAGAAGTTGCATGACAAGTTGACGAGCAACAGAGCAGCAGCAATAAAAAACGTAAAACAATCATCAACATTACTTGGAGGTCATTAATCCGAAACCAACTACACCAACCTGTTCTACCACCAGGCAAGATCAGTCATGTTCACGTCGAGATGGAACAAAAACTGTTGTGTTGATTTCACAACCAAATGTAACACATGAATCCTGTGTAATGACTACAGTTGTAGAAACACTGCCTGGCCATAGCAGTTTTCAGTATGTGCACAGTTTGACTCTGGTGTTTTGGCTGCTCTCAGTGTACTTACAGTTTCAAAAGCCATTTCAGGGAGATTCAGAGACAAAAATGTACATACAGCTAAAAACAAAGATAAAAACTGAACGAAACATAAAGGAAATAACTGATAAGCACATACAACAGATGTGTATATAGATATATATAAAAGGCAGCAATTAACAATATCATACACTGTCTGTATACAATTCAAAACAAGAATACAATAATTCAAGGGTGCAGAGTGCAAAGAGTGCTGGAATAAATATTAAATGAGTAATGTTTTGCAGCGTGCTTGGATTTTAATTGATGATGATTGTGGTACATGTTAAAGAAAAGTGTGTATTTTAAACTAAAACTATCATTTATAATTTGTAGGTACAGTCGATGTTTTAGTGTTACAGGGTTATTGCACAGGGATTGTCAGTGTTTGGTCTGACATAAGTAAGATTTGTTGTGTCTGGAACAGAACTATTGTTTGGCTGTTACAGTGCGCGTAATCCACAACACTACACAACAGAGGCAGTGGATAGTACAGGATGTATATCAGTGGGCTGTGTCACAGCTGCATCACTCCACGCAAGGTTCAAGACAAGTCTGCCACCAGCTGGTTCAGGAAGCGGTAGGAGCACAGACGGAGGAGTTGCAGAGTTGGATGATGCAGAAGTGGCACTAAACTAAATGTACAAAAGGAGGAAGATCTCTTGGTGTGTCAGAATCACAAGTCTCAGCGTGCTAAGCATAAAACTCCTCAGCCTTAACTCTTTCTACTACACCTGAAAGTAGGGGTGATTCCAGCTAAAAACATCATCAGTCTTCAAGCAGTGGAAAAATGACAAAGATAAATTATAAAAACAGATGAAAAATGAAATAAAAAGATATGCTTTGAATTCACAAGTAATTTCCTCATCTTCAAAAGAAAGCACAATTCACAGAGAGCCCATGATCTTTATTATATATCCTATTGCTTTTGATTGCCTGAAATTGAACCAATGTGCAGTGCAACTAGATTTTCTAGTTTTTCTGCAGTGATAAAAAAAGATAAGGCCATGAGATCAGACTTGCTAATCCACAGCCACCACCCCACTGCCCATTTATTGCAAATCAGGAGCCTGAATTATGTCCATACTTGATCTATTTTAAACATCCTTTTTTTTCCTCTTGTAGTGTTGTCATGCTCCTACAGATATAGGCAAGGATCTATTGCAAAATAAAGAGCTCTCTTCCCTCTCCTATACTCTGAGGTTACCATGGAGACAGATATAATTCAGTTCTTGATGTTTCTCATAAAAAAAAGAGCCTGCGTACATATTTTCATCTGCAACCATAGCGACACTTGACATTGTCCGCGCTATTTGTAAAAAGCAAGTCACCATAGCGACACTAACCATCCAGGCTGTGTCATAGATCATGTGTCCTAGCTGAGTATGCCTCCTCATTATGAGTGAAATTTAGGAATCCACCAGTAAACAGGATTTATTTCATCATTTTCAAACACATTATCACCTTGATGTTTAGCAGTGCACAGTTACTGAAAAACACAGGACTTATGTGACATTTAATTTGCACAGTTTGGGACATTTAAGGTAAAAAAAAAAAAAAAAAAAACCAACATGTTAAAATTATGAGAAAGTAATGTACACACTTGTGAGTGGACACTAACATCAGTGCAAGACTTACAAGTCTAAATATTGTTGATAATTTAAAATGGAAAAATTAAAATCTATTAATTAGGTCAGGATTTCTCAAACTTGAATGAAAATATGGGCTGGCATAGTCTGTCCCTCTCAGGGTACACACACATGTTTACACATGACTACAGTGGGTTGTCATGTAGTTTATTTCTGTAAAATAAATAGAAAAAATAGAATTATTTTTGTCAAAATTCTATTTGTCAGTATGAAAAAATATATATATGCAGCAATTTTTTTTACCCCAATTCATGCTCCATATCGTACCCTGATCAGTGATTTGAGTGAGACCCATTTGAAGCTTGCAGACATAGTATAGGTAATTATTTTTCATAGATGCACCCCGTCTTGTGCGTCAACCGTACGTCACACTATAGGCCTAATGGCCAACCGTACAACAGTGTTGGTGTGGAAGAAGCGCTGCTTTCATCCAGTGCATGGCTGCAGGGGTAACTACAGCACAAGAGTTTACATCCATATTGTTGTTGTGCCCGCCACGAACAGGGCATTTGACCCACAGCTGGCCACTTGTGCAGCCCGTAATAACAGTGCAGCAGCTGATTGTTTAAACGGTTTTGTTGCATGAATCAAAAATAACAATCTCACAAACAAATTCCTATAAATACAACTTGTCACGAATACATGTCCGGGGTAGCCTAAACATCGCGACCACCCCCCACCCCCCCCACCCCCCCATAAACCCAATCCCAGTGATGGCTGGGGGAGATGCGCTCGTCCTCGTCGATAATCGATAGACGGATGCAGGTAGCCTTCCTCCCTACACACGCAGCATCACCACGCATCCTTACTCCACTGTGCAGTCTCTCTTATTTTCCTCCCCATCACCACACATATGAGAAAACGCTCGTGGGGGCCCTGCCTATTGATCTCTAAACATCTGGAACACCTCATATTTGTTTTACAAGGCAGAGGCGAACAGTCTGTGCCCGAGATAGAGGAGTGAGACAGCAGCAGCAGCAGCAGCAGCAGCACCAGGACGGACCACTTGACACCTTGCTTCACGGCATCGATATGCAGTAGTGTGATACCAGCTCTGCGGAGACGGGAAGGCCAGTCCATGGCATCTTGATATTAAAACCGTGGGCTCTGCGCATTCCTCACCGACGGCGTAGTCTTTTTTCTGCGGAGTCGAAAGGATTAACTTGGCCAGATAAAGGCGGCGAGGGAGGAAATCTTACCAATATTTCAATTTGACCAGATTCTGTTTGGGGGATTCGTGGGATATCATTGGACCTGCGATGGACTCCAGCGCGGGGGAATATGGCATGGCTCGTCTTGGATTGTTTTTGGTTTTGATGGGGCTGTGGAGATTTAGTGATGCTTGCCCCGCATCCTGCACTTGCAGCATCTCAAGGATTGTTTGTATTGATTCTGTACCAGGGATCGAGGATTTCCCTGTCCTCACGTTAGATGACATGGAAAACATCACCGAGATGTAAGTGTATGAACGTGAATCGTGCAGACAGCTTATGAACTTATTAGGATGCAATGCGTAAAGAACTACCTTCGATCGTAGGTCGCAATAATACCCAAGGGCTAGGATTATTATACTAATAACAAAGGTAATAAGAACATCAGCAGATGGTCTGATATTATTCCCCCTTGTGGATTAAAGATCAATAGAGATTTGTCTTCTGCGCTTAATGTCAAACACAAAAAATCGTGATTTTATTCGTATAACCACTGGGTTTGTCAGATCATGTAGCCAAGTATATGTGTGCGTGTGTATGTGTGGCGGAGATGGGGGCTGCGCGTGCCACTAACGACGATAGTGTGTGTGTGTGTGTTTGTGTGTATATATATATATGTGTGTGTGTGTGTGTGTGTGTGTGTGTGCGTAATGGTGGTAAGAGTGTGCGTCAGGCTTATTTGGATTAGTCGGTGTTTCCTTTACAAAACAGCTCCAGAGGTAGTGATGGAGTAAATGTTTAGGCCCAACGCAGCCTCCGAGGTGTTAATTCGGCTTTTTGGGCGGCGGTGTGAAAAGAGCCTCAACATTTCTGAAATGACCACATTGTTGCCAGATTTACACATGAAACCACATCAGTTGTATACAGCCGGCGATAGGCTACCCACAGTTATGTAGCCTTATCTGCGTCAGCGTGTAGGCCCCTTTGTCGGAGTGTACCTGCTACAACCCTGCACAAGTGTACAACTGCATGGCACCCACTGGAGAGCGGAGGGGAGACTGGGTGAGTTTTCTCAGGCAGACAGACTGGAACCAGATGTAGTTTACTGGGCGTCCACTGTCGCTGGATCAAAAAATGATTATTCTTCATCCTGCAATCAAAGAAGTCTTTCAGCAGCTTACACCTGGTACATTCCCCCCAGTTTGTCTGAGGAAACATCTTATTATTGAGTAAAGTGTAGTTTTGACTAATAAACCCAGCAGTTATCACATTTGAAGCATAATAGAAAACTTTAGACTTGCTAAAGATACTTCAACCTATAAAACATTTTCAGCTTGGTTTTGTTAAAGGTTTAATCCACACGTAAACAAAAGTGTCTCCCCACTAAAAAGATGTAAAACAACCTGCAGTCAAATTGACTCAAGTTTTTAAACAGAAGATAACACCAGACAACAACTAAAGTCAAGTTGTTCATATTTTCTGATGCTGTGAAATGTTTATTTAAATGTTATTTTAACTCAAACCTTCCACAATGTAACTCTAATTGATATAGTAAGAAATGATTTCACCTTAAAATATTTCACATTTCATAGTTGTTTTGCATCATCATGCCTTGGAATATTTAGTTTGTGCTCATAAAAAAGGATTTCAAGTTTTGATTTGTGATTTCAAAAGTACATGAAGGTGTATTGATTATTGTCTCACACCAAGACACTTATTAGATATCATATAATATTACTTTAGTGGTGTTATTTTTATTAAAAAACAAGGAAAAATCCTTGGCAGTTTTGACTTTGTTAGGCCAAAAAAAGCTGTTATATTTGAATCTTTATGAAAAAATCTACATGATCTTTTTATATGTCCAGCAATAAATACAAGTAAGATGAACATAAACAAAAGCAATAGAAGACACCATCTCTGTCACTCAACATGCTGACAGTGTGAAAACACATACTGTTGTATTGGTTCACATTATATTACCAATCAAATCAAATTCCCTCAGTGATCGAATATCAGGTACTGTAAAAATGAATGTCAACAAAATGAGTTTCATAAAATACACAAAACAACTGACTCTCTGAGATTGTGACTATAACGTGTGGAAGGATAAAGTTTATAATACACACAGATATAGTGTCGTTTCAGAACAAGTTATTTAGCCGACCATTAGTGCGTCTAACTGATCTGTCTTTTATATTTTTTCACAGATTCGTTGCCAATCAAAACAGACTGTTTGACATCAACGACAACAGTTTGAGGCACTACATAAACCTCAGAAACCTGTGAGTATTATACAGTTTTTTTTAGTGTTTTACACAGAATTAAATTATGTTTTCTCTAATCCAAAAAAGTTATAGATGACCTGATGACTCTACATTTGAACTTCTAACAGAACAGTGACAAAGACAAGATTGACATCTATATCATCAGATGCCTTTTTCAACAATACAAGACTTCAATATGTGTAAGAAGGATTTTAAAGACCCTCTTTAGATATTTCATTGACGTACTGGAGTTGCCGTGCTTGGTGTTTTATTTGAATTTTTTTCCTCTTTTAGAAATCTCAGAGACAATAATCTATCGACGCTGTCATGGAGAACATTTCAGAACTTTAACACAACATTCCCGTAAGTATCACATGTACATTAGCCCACATGAAATTGTCAATACCTCTCTCTCTCTCTTTGTGCAAGACAATGAGCTTCTCATGTGTTTTATTTTCTAGGCTCCTCCTGTCTGGAAACCCTCTGGACTGTGTTTGTGAGAACTTGTGGATCAAACTGAGGCTACAAGAGGAAAGCGACGGTCAAGAGCTGAAATGCATAGACGACAGAGGAGAGACGAAGGCCTTTGCCACACTCACTCCACCCGACTGTGGTAATGTGAAACCCTGTTATAAAAAGCAACGCTGGGTATCTGATATTGAACCTTTAGAAAGGTGATCGCCTCATGAAGACAGAAAAGAGAGATTGAAACGAAGACAGAGAGAAATCTGGAAAACAAATCAAACTATGTCAAGTTTAATTTTACTGTGTGTTTGTGTCTCACAGTGGTTCCCAAAGTGGAGGTCATCCCCAAAATTGTGACCAAGATGCAGGGGAGTAATGTCAAAGCTGTGTGCAACGCCTCAGGCTCCCCTCTTCCTGAGATCCTGTGGAACCTTGATATGCTCTCGACCCAGCACGAGGTGAGCCAGTCTTCCTCGCCGCCCCCCACTTGAACCTTTTTGGTACAGGTCTACCACTTTGGGCTCTTGACTTCTTAAGGTTTTGCTGTTTGAGTGAAGTGGAAATGATAATGTTAAACCTTGGTAATGACCAAAAGATGCAAAACCAAATCCCAAATTGTGTGTATCCAAACCCTGATATAACTTTTAGCTCTGGTAGCATTAATAAAAAAAAAATCAGTGAACTGAGGATCCCACTGCCGGAGCACCAAATACACAGTTTACTCCTGTTTGAGTTTGTGTGCTAAAAAAATTATGGTGCCCAGCTGTTAAAAATACCAAATTACTTAGCCTATTTTAAAATGAAACCTGTACTCTGTTTTTAAATATTTACATTGTGAACTTTGGGCTGAGGGCCACAGCAGGGCAGGGAAGTCGGGGAGTAGACATTAGACGGATATTAAGAATAATACAGAATATGACTGGGCTCATCCTTTAAGTGACACAAAGCAAGACTTAAGTTGAGACTTCAGTTGGACTTGACTGCTGTGAGACAAGCTTGGGACTTAATGTTCCTTAAAGACGTGACTTGACTTGAGACTCTAAGGCAAAAGTATCCAAGTCCAAGTCAGACAGCTTGAATATAATATAATAATTAGGCCTTTGCAAAGCTCTTGGTGTCATCTGTGCTAAAATATTAACACAGTTTTAAAAGGGTTCAAATGCCATGTCATTTAAATGATCAAAAAGGATTTGGAGACCTGAAACACTTGCAGTTTACTTGTAATTTAAGGCTTGTGACTCGATTTAACCTCGAGGGCTTGAAACTTGAATGGTCAAGACTTGATGCTTGACTGGAGACTTAACTGGACTTTCGTCAACTGACTTTGACAAGATTTAAAAGCAGCTCTGGGTTGTGAAGGTTCAGAAAGTATAAATGTTTCTGTAGTGTAAAAACGATTTTACACTGGTTGTGTTAAATAGCTGGATGTGAATATATTTAATTACATGACAAACAATTATATTAATAATCTAATATAGATTAAATATATTTAATCTACATAAAAAGGACATTTTTTCATACAGCTGAATTGTGAATTTTTGGTTGGTTGGTCAAGTTTACATTCGTACTACTGAGCTAAGCACTAAGCAGTTAAGCACTTTTAGCTAACTGTTTTTGCTGTTTTTGCTGTTTATCCATTATCTTTTATCTATTAGCTGTTTCAATCCATTACATTTAGTTAACTCTTTCAACCATTTATCTTATACTTTAAGTTAATTATTTTAACTGTTTTATCCATTATTTAGCTAACATTTTACATGTTTATCCATTACTGTACTTTTAGCTAACTATGTTCACTGTTTATTCATTGCTTATAGGTGACATTTAATTACTAACATACATTTCAACAAACCTTTTCAGTTGTTTCCAATACTTTTTGCTAACAATTTCAACCTAAATGGTTGAAACAGTTTCTTTTAGCTAATTATTTTTGACTGTAATTTAAACTGTTTATCCTATAATTTTGGTAAACAATATAAACAATTTATTCGTTACTTTTTAATTATTTTTCATGCAGTAATTTGTGGTGTGAATGTGTTACAACTGACTAATGTTGATGCGAGCTATGTGCTGTGCATGTCCATGTGCTAAAGATCAGCATCACACTGATTTTACACAAACAGGACAAAGTGTATAATGCACATGATATTGCTGTGTTTACAGATCGAACCTTTGGAAACAGAGAGCAGCCTCACCCTGTCAGGCCTGTCTCCTGTGGATAATGGCAGGGTGATCATATGCAGCGCTGAGAACATGGTCGGTCAGACGGAGGCCACTCTTCAACTCAATATTCTCTGTAAGGCCTGTTGCTTTTCTGTTATCATTGACTGTAAATGTTGACCAACTTTAGCATACATCTTTAGAAAATATATTTACATTTATACATTTGTCTACTTTCCTCTCAGATGATCTTTTAAATGCCTTCCTCCAGACTGTGTTTTTTTCCAGTGTAAGCAGAAGGCTCCTCAATTTGTTATCATTACTGTCTCTCAGCAAATCTTATTGACTCTCCGTGTTTCTTGTTCATAACTCTTCCTCCTGTGAAGCTCCTCACGCCTTGCCATACTCCTCTGCTTGTTTAGTGTGACATTTCTCCTCATTCGCCTTTTCCATGTTTTCCTGATGTCAGCGTTCAAATGTTGTGTGATCCGTCTCTGTTCCGTCCCCCAAACCTTTCATCCCAAACTGCATCTCCTCTCTAAGCCCATGAATGTTGCTTTTCCTACTGGCTTTTCCTCCTGGTGTTTATTTCCTATCATCCCGTGATTACTCTTCCTCTATTGTTGCCTCCGTGTCAGTTGCCCCCACCATCCAGCAGCTGCTGGGACCAGAGCAGAACCACCACTGGTGTATCCCCTTCAGCGTGACAGGGAACCCCAAGCCTGAGCTGCAGTGGTACCACGAGAACGAGCCTCTCCAGGAGCAGGACTACATCCGCACCATGATCCACGTGTCCACCGAGAGCGAAGATCACGGCTGCCTGCAGCTGGTCAACCCCACACACATTCACAATGGTGTGTACAGGCTAGTGGCAAAGAATGAGTACGGCCGGGACGAGAAGAAGGTCTCTGCCCAGTTCATCAACCCACCTGAGACAGGTGTGAATACGCTCTCTTTTTACAGGGGTTCATTTAGTAAGACGTCAGCTCATTTGTGAAGCTAGTTTCTGTTTATGAAGTTGACTCCTAATACGGATTTGTTTTCTTTTTAGCAGAAGACCCCTTCTACTACTGTAAGTAATGAATCAGCTTTATAAAACCAATAATGGTTATAGTTAATAGCTTGACATTATTCGTATACAAAGTTCAAATTAACTCTGATGTGCATCTATTCCTCCTCCTATGGCCTGTGCCTGCACATCTCTTCTGCACAGACACTACTGGTAGGTCTTTGAACTATTACAGGGCTCAAGTTTAAACACAGTCATCTTTAAAAAAAAATCAGCTGTATGCTCGTAGTAATTGTGATCATTTTCAAATGCTCAGACAGTTTTCTGTGTTTTTTTTTCAGACTCGCCTCTCCCTCCACTGGACGACAGTGTTGCAGTAAGTGATCAGTCCTTACCATCTAAAGCAGTGGTTCCCAACCCTTTGGTGTGTGAGACACACAAATGAAAAACAAATGTTTTACTTGATACCCCCCCCACCCCACCCCACCCAGATGTGTTTTCACCAAGCACTTTGATAGGAACACCATTAGCTGGTGTAGAGCCGCCCTCCGCTCTCAGAAACAGCCTCGGTTCTTCGTGGCGTGGAAGATGTTGGAAACATTGCTTAAAGATTCTGCTCCATGTCGACATGATTGTATCACGTCATTTCTGCAGATTTGTCAATCTCCGGTTCTACCACGTCCCAAAAGTGTTCTACTGGATTTAGATCTGGTGACTAGAGAGGCCATTGAGGTACACTGAACTCACTGTCATGTTCATGAAACCAATTTGAGACAACTTTTACTTTGTGACATGATGCGGCGTCATGCTGGAAGTAGCCATTACAGGATGGTCAATTGCAGCCATAAAGGTTGCAGATCGAAAACATCCCCCACACCATTGCACCATCAGCAGCAGCCTGGACTGTTGACACCAGGCAGGTTGGGTCCATGGACTCATGCTGTTGACGCCAGATTATAACCCTGCCATCTATGTGCCTCAGCTGAAATCGAGATGTTTTTCCCAGTCTTCAACTGCCCAGTTGTGATGAGCATGTGCCCACTGCAGCCTCGGATTTCTGTTCTTGCTGACAGGAGTGAAACCTGATGTGGATTTATGCTGTTGCAGTCCATCCACCTCACAACACCACCACCACTTTTCTGCTCACCACGGTTGTAAAAAGTGGTTATCTGAGTTACCGTC
This sequence comes from Seriola aureovittata, assembly GCF_021018895.1. Lineage (NCBI taxonomy): Eukaryota > Metazoa > Chordata > Actinopteri > Carangiformes > Carangidae > Seriola > Seriola aureovittata. Next base: position 17,589,480 of record NC_079381.1, on the reverse strand, counting down.
GCCTTTGTGTGAGCTTACTCCAGCCATTTTCCTCTGACCTCTCTCATTAACAGGGTGTTTCAGTCCAGAGCTGCTGCTCACTAGATGGTTTTCGCACCATTCTGAGTAAAAACTCTAGAGACTGTCGTGCATGAAAATCCCAGGAGATCAGCAGTTTCAGAAACTCTCAATCCAGCCTGTCTGGCACCAACAATCACGCCACAGTCAAAGTCACCGAGATCACATTTTTGCCCCCATTCTGATGTTTGATATGAACATTAACTGAAGCCCCTAATCTATCTGCATGATTTCATGCATTGAACTGCTGCCACATGATTGGCGGATTGATTAATTGCATCAATAAGCAGGTGAACAGATGTTCCTAATAAACTGTTTGGTGAGTTTATGTTTTTTTTTTTTTTCACTAGTTGGGAACCACTGATCTAAAGGATTCAAGACGTTTTTGTTGAAAGCTATGTTTCAAACCATCGTTTGTTTTTTCTTTCTTCCCAGGTGTATGTAGTTGTGGGAATCGCAGGAGTTGCCCTGACCGGCTGTGTTCTAATGGTGATCATTCTGAAATACGGAAGAAACTCCAAGTTTGGTATTAAAGGTGAACAATTTTCTTAACGAAGAAATTTGGCATTATAGGGAAAACACTTATTCTTATTTCTTGCCCGGAGTTAAATGATAAGATTGATTGATACGACTCTCATATCTGCCTGTTAAATATGATTCTCCAGCCAGCAGCCGGCCAGCTCAGCCTACAGAGCTAGGCTAGCTGTTTTGTCCTGTTTCCAGTCCTTGTGGTAAGCTAAGCTAGCTAGCCTGCTGCTAGCTGTAGCTTCACATTTAGCATGAGCAAATATATTAATTAAACACTTAAAGCAACTGCATACTACTTATAAATGGTAAATGGAGGGTTAAAAGAAAGTGTTAGCATTAGCTTATGGCAGCTTCCACGGTACAAATAGAAATGACTGTAGTAATTTACAAGTCCTCCTATCTTTTTTCTCCTCCTCCTCTTCCTCTATGACCACCACCCTGTACTTCTTCTCCACTCCTCCCTCCCTGCCTTTTCCTCACTCTCCTCCTCCTATTACCTCTCCACATCCTCCTCCTCCTCTGTGGCTCCCTAGGCTCCTCCTCAGTCATCAGTAATGACGATGACTCTGCCAGCCCTCTTCATCACGTCTCCAATGGCAACAACACCCCGTCGTCCTCGGAGATGGGTCCAGACGCAGTGATCATTGGGATGACAAAGATTCCTGTCATTGAGAACCCACAGTACTTCCGTAACTCTGGCAGCATGCTGAAATCTGACACGTGTGAGTTACCGCCTCGCTCGACAAATGCCTGGTAACCCGGACCTTTTCTGATAAATCCATGCAGGGATCACTGTTGGACGCCAGATTTATTGTCAGCATCCTGCTGCATTGTGATAGTGACTCCTGCTCTGCGGGGGCAACAGGACAGTTAACCTACAGATAATGTTCAGAAACACAAGCTTGTTTACAAAAGGCTCAATGCAGCAGAGAGAACCTGAATGTTCTTCTTTTTGATTGACTGAAAAATAATCAAACTGTGATCAAAATTACAGATGATTGTTTTTCAGTCAAACAAAAAGAAAAACATTCAGGTTCATTCACTTATAAAGTAAAGATGTCAAACATTTGCTGGTTTTATTCTTTTCATATGTGAGATTTACATTTAATATATGTTTATATACACAGCATAGTGTATATAGTCTGATTAAATTATTAATAAAAAAAATCAATAATTAAAATCAAATTTGACTAAAGCTGCTATATTCCTGACATTAAATGTAATCTCAATGCAAATAAACTTTTTTTGATAACACTCTCCCTATTTAGCATTTATAAGCCGTATAAAAACATTTAATAAATAGTTTACAACACACTTTAATATAGTTGTATGCAGGTTTAAGGACATTTTAAGAGCCTATTAGTGTATATTGTTTGTTAGTAATTATAACTTCTCTGAAGAGATTTTCTTTATATTTTTACCACATCTCATCAGTTTTACTCCACTTATCTGTGTCCACATGAGGACTTATACTTAAAACTGCTTATAAATACTAAAAAGTGGGATTTAAAATAGCAAGATGCACACATGAGCTTAAGAGTGATTTGTCTTATTCTGCATTGAAGTTGTCCAGCACATTAAGAGACACAACATCGTACTGAAGCGGGAGCTGGGAGAGGGAGCCTTTGGGAAGGTCTTTCTCGCTGAGTGCTACAACCTGACACCAGACCACGAGAAGATCCATGTGGCAGTCAAGGTACGAATCAGGAAGCTGCTCACTCAAAAAAAAAAAATCAATGCACTTGTCATTCAGTTAGTGAATTCTACTGACTCCATGTAGATAATGCTTCTCACCATGTCTCTTGTCTTTGTGTCTCTGCCTTTGGTCAGACTCTGAAAGAGGCCAGCGAGAGCGGCCGAGCAGACTTCTACAGAGAGGCCGAGCTCCTCACCAACCTGCAACATGAACACATTGTCACCTTCTATGGAGTGTGTGTAGAGAGCGACCCACTCATCATGGTGTTTGAATATATGAAACATGGTGACCTAAACAAGTTTCTCAGGTAGGAGGCTTCTACTGGCATGTCTTAAAGGAACAGTTTGACTTATTCGCTTTTTTGTCATGAGTTAGATGAGATGATTGATACCTCTTTCATATCAGTATGATCAATATGAAGCTATAGCCAGCAGCTGATTAGCTTAGCTTAGCTTAGCTTAAAGACTGGAAACTGCTAGCACAGCTAGCATGGCTCTGTCCAAAACTAACACCTCTAAAGCTCATTAATTAAGACTTTAAATCTTCTTGTGGGTTTACATGGGTTATTTTTGTCTGAAAGAAATAGAAAGAGATATTTTGTTACCAGTGGACAGAGCCATGCTAGATGTTTCCCCCTATGTCCAGTCTTTATGCTAAGCTAAGCTAAAAGAAAGCGAATGAACGTATAAGTGTGCAATGAAGTTTGGTCTTGGTGACTGTAATATGTACATACTTAGTGAGATGACAGAACCTTGTCCACTGATTTAGAAAAAAAATAGTTTCTACTGATGTAGCTGTCGATTTAATATTAGACACTGAAGCAGCATTGAAAATAACTGAGCAGATCTGCAATGCTGAATGGATTCACAGGACATTCCCATCTTGTTACCTTATTTATAAATCTTTCTAGCTGCTAGCTGCTACAGCTAATGTACAGCTGAAACTGATTTATTTGGAGCCTTTTTTTTTTTTAATGAAAATTACCAAAAAATCAGTGGTTCCAGCTTCTCAAATGTGAATATGATCGTTAAGTATGTGTAAAAAAAAACACAGGGTTCAGATAAACTCAGCTGTCATTTTGTTGCCTTTTTTTATAAAATGTGAGAAAATAGTGAAAATGCACATTATAATTTCCCAGAACTCCAAGGTGACATCTTCAAATTACCTGTTTTATTTGACCAATAGTCCAAAACCCCAGGATATTCAGTTTCCTATCACACATGACGAAGGAAAGTGTTAAATTCTCATGAAACTGAGAAGCTGGAACCAGTGAATGTGGCGTTTGTGCTTAAAAATTACAAAAATGATTAATCCACAGTTGGAATAGTGGCAGATTGTTTTCCTTTTGACTGTGGAAGCGTACTTTTGGTAGTTTTAAATTCAGTATCCAGTGGTATGATGATTGAAGCACTGATTAAGTGCTTCTGGGTGCAGGTCCCACGGTCCTGATGCAGTGCTAATGGCAGACGGTCAACACAGCATCCTGGTGGAGCTCACCCAGTCCCAGATGCTGCACATTGCCCAACAGATTGCTGCTGGCATGGTCTACCTGGCCTCCCAGCACTTTGTCCACAGAGACTTGGCAACCAGGAACTGCCTGGTAGGAGAAAACCTGCTGGTCAAAATAGGAGACTTTGGCATGTCCAGAGACGTTTACAGCACAGACTACTACAGAGTGAGTATTTTTGATCATTTACCCTTTTCTGTCCTCGCCCTGCCCCCAGTCTCCTACTCACACATGCACACACGCTCACATTTCAGATATATACACAGAAATATGGAAATATACCCACATACGCACAGTCTCAAATATGTAATTAGAATTTTATTCCAGTTTTGGTCTGAAAAAGCTGTGTAGCTGCAGAAATGACAATTTTAACCAGAGGTATTTTATCTATTTTTAATACCATTTAAATGCAAATTCTATAATCTGCATAAAATTACTGTTTCCATGGTAATGAGGGCAACAGTGCAAAAATGCATGGGCAGTTTTTTCTTTTTTCTTGGGCAAAGAGTTAATGCCTTCCTCCCCTCTACATGAACAGAATCATATCACGACACTGAGGTGTTGGTATATGAGATCCACTGATGCATGTGAGAAGATTACGCTTGCTTATAAACACCTGTTGATACAATAAAGGGCTATAATCAAAAAAGATTGTCATGTTGAGGAAGAGATGGATTTTATTCCCTCATCCTTTGTGTCTCAGATTCCAGTTTGAATCCCACAGTGCCCCCTGCTGCCCAAAGTGAAGTCTAAGCACACACACAAAAAAACACATCTCCAAGATACATTTCCCTGCATCAGATAAGATCAACATAAAGAGGTCACCAACTCCTGATATCACACATTTTTATCAAATAGAAAGCAAAGGCGTGAACACAGCTTACAGAATGACGCTCTTCATTCACGTGAGCAGATTCATGATAAGTATTGATCTTTTGGAAAGGTAACAATTACGGATCAGACTACAATTATGCTGTTGGGCTATAAAACAGTCAGTGTATTTGTTTGAGAAGCTTCTCCCTGTACAGCAGTTTAATAAAACTTTCTAACAAAGAAACAATCCAGCTGGAGAAAAAAACTGATTTGGAGATATTGTTTAACTGATCATATTCACCTTCAAATGGCACAATTCCATATTTGGTAGATAAACCCCGACCTTCATGAAGATTATAATGCTCAGTTTTCTTTTGGAGAGATGATGATTTAGCTGTATGGTCATTTTTGGAGGCTGCAGTTTGAGGTGCTGTTGAATTGTGCTGCATTATATGAACAGGTGTTTCTCATATTTTGTCCAGCGCATTTATACCATTGACGGTAGATGAAATATGTCCGTCTAAAGCCCGGCCATTATCGTGTCTAAAAATATCCAAATAAAGTACAGAAGCTTAACACTCACTCTTCAGCAGGCCTTGTGGTGTTGGTTTCTGAAGGGGACTGCTCTCTCTCTCTCTCTCTCTCTCTCTCTCTCTCTCTCTCTCTCTCTCTGCAGGTGGGCGGTCATACGATGCTGCCGATCCGCTGGATGCCCCCAGAGAGCATCATGTACCGGCGATTCACCACAGAGAGTGATGTGTGGAGCCTGGGAGTGGTGCTGTGGGAGATCTTCACCTACGGCAAGCAGCCCTGGTACCAGCTCTCCAACAATGAGGTCAGAGTCACACGAGGGCTTCACTCCATGAGTTGTCTGCACTACTCTGAGTTGCATGAGTCAACACTGGCACCTGGTCAAACAGTGATTACAGAGCTCAGAGACACTTTGAATTAAACATTACTTACTATTAGCAAAAGCTTCAAGCTGGAAACTTGGAAAATTCTTTAAAAATTGGGTCACATGACGGATGAAAACAGACTCAATAGGTGATGGAGACTGAATAGATGGACTCCAACAATCTGACTAATAGAAACTTAAAAACTTAAAATGGGAGAGTTGGGGTTGTGGAGGTAAAGATGATGTGTGAGGCGGGACAGGTGAATGCCAGTGTTGTAAAAACAAAAGGAAGTTAAGGCACTTTTTAAAAAAAAAATCACACGCACATGCTACACCTATTTTTCGATGTGTGACTTACACTTAGAAGATATCATCATATCATTGTCTCGAATGTCCATTGTGCAAATAAATCCACTAGGATATAATTAAAAAAATGTTTCTCCTTGTAACACCAGAACTTGCCTGAGAATCATCACGTTTTAAAGTTTTCTTGAGTATCAAAGTAATCCGCTGATAGTTGTCTGTGTAACCACGGGGATGTTGCACACAGTAACTGCTAAAAGCAAATTCGGCACATTTTTAACTTCTGTAAGGGGCCTTTTAAAAGTAACTTTTCTATTTGGTTTAAAACTCACTTGTCATGTTTGGTCCTACTGAGCTGTGGAAAAGCTGTGTCAGGTCTGAGAAAACGATGATGTCCAGTTGCATTATGGGAAATGTAGGATCAAGTGTGTTTGGATCCTGACCAATACTAGGGACTAAAAGTCGGGACATCGTTACCTCTGGTGCTGAGATTCTTATCAAATCCCCAAACTTTAATAAAAAAGCAATACTTTAATATTTCTGTACATTTTTTAAATCGTGTGTTTTTTATAATAGAAATTAAAAGGTAATTGAGAATTAATTCAAATATCACAACATTTTTAAAATAGACTTTTTTCTTATTCTTCTTTTAGATATGTTTATCCGATAATTACTATTTAAGAAATAGTTTGCTTAATTTGATCTCTATTTTCTTCTGTTTATTTCTTTTTTTTTTTTAATAATTTTGGGAGGCATTTTCTTCCCTTTATTAGATAGTGACAGGAAAGAGATGACAGGAAATGAGAGAAGAGGGAGATGGAGAATGAAGTGCAACACAGGTCTCTGGCTAGATGTGAAACAGGGATAACGTTGTTCGTGGTTGGTGCTTAAACCCCAAGACCACCAGGGCACCACTTGTTTTGATTTACTTCGACAAAAATGAGCTTTCGTCTGAATAAAAGTGAACAAAAGTGCAGCCAACTTTGCAGAAGGGTCCCGTCATCCCAAATGATAAATGCTTAAAGCAACCACTGGAATTAAAACAAGCAAACAAACAAAAAAAAAGCCTATTTTACTATGTGAGGATGGATTGTCAATTAAATGATCTAACTATGACTTAATGATTGGAAATTTTAAATTGTAGTCTTTGTTTTCGGTTGATATCCTTCACCCCATCAGTCACATTTCATTGGTAATATTTGTGGGACACATTCACTTCAGTCAAACAGTGACAGTGTGTTGTCACCCTGTATCCTGCAGGTGATTGAGTGCATCACCCAGGGCCGTGTGCTGCAGCGACCCCGCACCTGCCCTAAAGAGGTGTATGATCTGATGCTGGGGTGCTGGCAGAGGGAGCCCTACATGAGGCTGAACATCAAGGAGATCCACAGTATGCTCCAGAGCCTCGCCAAGGCCTCACCTGTGTACCTGGACATACTGGGCTGATGCACCGGTGTTTGTGTATGTACTTTGCGTGTGTGTGTGCGTGTGCGTGTGTGAGGTGGGGCTTCATAAGTGTTTGTGTGTTTGTCTGTCTGACGTGATGTGACAGAGAGGAGGAGGAAATGAAGGGTGTGTGTGTGAGTGCGTCTGTGTACAGTACCTGGCTGTAAATGTTACTGTAAATGCTATCGTCCGCGTCCTCATTACATCGAGAAAAAGCCTTAAATTTCGAGTGATTTTCTTTTTTTGCTTTTTCTGTTCTTATCCATTCGCAGACGTTACTGAGGCATGTTTCACAAGTGGAAACCAAAATGCATACAGGATTATGTCACTTTATCCAAATCATAAATGTAAAAGGCATCAAAATAAATGAAACCCGATAATCAGACCCACTGATTACTGGGTGATTCTGTCTACATCCATACAGTATGTGCTGCGAATGAACAAAGGGAAAATAACGTGTCTCTCCATAACGGACCGTGTTCGGACTCAACTTCATTGTAGATAGAGCTTTCTCTTCTTTCCACAATGTCACACAGAGCAACGTATTCTGCCAGAAGATGAAATTATTCATTAAGTTACAGCTGAAGCTTTTTCTTTAATATGTCCAAAACCTATTTTCATATTTGTAGAATTTATAAATGTTGACTCATATCGAGCTGTTTGATTTAAATCTGTGCTTTTTGAGTCAAGGTCTGAAAATTTTAAACATATGTTTAAAGTTTGTGTGAAACCCATATAGATTCTCATAGATGCCTGGTATATGTGACCGAGTCCACTGAAGGACTTCACAATGTAAAACCAGTGTTGAGGTTGTAAAACACAAGGGCATACAGCAGTTTACATTCTTTTTTTTTTCTTTTTTAATAATGCCATAATCATTTGTCATATTTTCTGTAAATATCTGTTCATATTTCACACTAATTACACAAGGTCATCTATATTTACAAAGTGGTGTTTTAAACGTTGTGCTCCGCTCAGTTCGCAGCCTTTTCGTTTGATGTATCTAAAGCACAGAGTGAGGACTTGGCGGCGGTGTTGAGCTGTGCCTATCCAGGAAAAAAAAAGAAAAAAGAGGAGCACAGGTTGCTTTTGTTTTTGTTTTTCATTCACCAGCAATGCCATTTAGCAAACCGTTGTTGTTCGGTGGCCCATATCTGTAAGTGATGTGGTTGTATGCATCCTCAAAGGCGGGTTTTCAAATGTTGTGGGTGTTGCTGATGAGATTGTGTTTACGGTTTGGCGAGAGAAGATGAGCTTATGGAGTGTCATCTTCGTTTGTTGTTTTTTTTATTTGTGTAATTTCTAAGAGGGATTGACGAGGCATTTCGATGCAGTTCACTGTGTGCATTGATGTAGGTTAACTACGCTGAGGATTTCTTTGTTTTCACCACTTTGGTTCTGTATGTATTGAAGTCGCTACCAGTTTATTTGTTATTTATTTCCATTACAGAGAGTACTTTGAAGATCTAATCTTTAATTCCACATAGTGGGCTAAGAGACAGCAGTAAAAGGATTAATTAAGAGTCTGATTGCCCTTAAAGTGTCCCAGGGGTGCTTTCATCTCTCTGAGCGGCCCCAGTCAGCCGGGTGGTGACTGATACAGCTCCTCACCCCGTGCAGCTGTGAAGCACACTTGTAGGCAGAGGACCTTAATGCTTGAAACTAGTTTGAAAATGCATCATTTTTTCAAATTATCTTCAATAGTTCTGTTTTCCTGAGATATTATATTAAAAAAGGCTAAAATATTAAAACAAGTGTGGTGGTTCAAAGTGTCTAACTCCTGCATTAATCTTTGCAAAAACAGCAGCATTCACTCCCTCATAACGACCGTCATGTATTTCCATACGGAGGCATGAAGCAGTAAGGCTCTTTGCTGAGACAATACGTTTTGTTAAGTGCACTTTGTAGCGTTACTTAACCCCTAAATGCACAACCTGAGCAGCTGTGCTCAGCACTGACCACTCTCCACCTCGACCTCAGCTGCTCTTACTAACAAAAAGAAAAGAAGAACATTTCACCCTTGCTGTGCTGGCCATGACTGAAGCAAGTAACTCTGACATATTGTCCTCGATGAAAACAAGATTTTCCTGTCCCTCTATGTTTTTATTACAGCGTTTGTCAGTTCTGTATAATAGTCACGTGTCTGCTGTACATAAATTGCTGTCCATTCTGTACAGTTCTGATATTTGTCTATATGAATAGTAGGCTATGTTTAATAGTATAATCTGTTTTAAGCAGGTATCATGTCAAAAACTGTGTGACATCTATTGAAGACAATGTGTTATGGGCCACTGGCAATACATACTATATGTAAATACAATTTTATTTGTGCTACATTGTATAATTTCTTTGTGCTCGTTCATAATACCAGTGAGAATACAATCCTTTTTTGGCAACTTTTGATCTGCAGAGGACTTTCTTTGAACAATGTGTTTTTCTCTGAAGAAGAAGAACAAAAAAGAAAAAAAAAATAGAAGAAAAAGAAAAATGATCTCCTCTTTCCTCTCCACTGTGATGGGGAGCTTACACAGAGGCTGTTTGAGATTGTGTCTGTCTGTAGGAGGACCATAGACTCTGGATCTGATTCAACATCAGGATCTCTCCTAGCTGACAGGCGTCCAAGCAGACGTGTGGCCGATGGCGAGGAGGTCAAAGGTCGCCTCCTGGCCAACCCCACCACTCAACCTCTGACTGACTGTAGCCTATTTTGATCCTCTTTCAGATGAATAACTGTGACTTTGCATCATGAATAGTATATTATTTTGAATGTAATCTAGAAGGGTCGGGACCTTTTTTGAATGTAATCTATCCTGGGGGGGCGGGGGAGGATTAATGATTTTTTTTGTAAATATATGGTAAAAGAAAAAAAGATTACAGTTTTCATTCCTGTGCAGATAACAAATTTTACTTACTATGTGAATACAAAGAGAGTGTTTATGTGTGTGAGTGATGTCTCTGAGGTGATGTGTGTGCATTTGCACGTGCATCCGTATGCAAGAGTGTGTGTGTTTGTGAGCGTGTGTGTGTGTGTGAGCGCGTGTGTGTGTGCGCTCTTCTGGCAGATTTAATCCTGCTTTAATCAGCCAGTTCTATCAATCAATTCAATGCTTTGTGCATCATGTGAGTAGCTTATCCACAATTAATGGAAATGTTCCTTGTGATACTGTGCATTTAATAAAGGTGGTATGTCTTACAATACGTCTTCTGCCCTCAGGATTCTTTACGTCTCCATTCACAAAGTTTAGAAGCGCAATTTGAAGCAACTGTGGATGTACACGACTTAAAGGAATCGTTTGACATTTTGGGAAATTTGCTTATTCGCCTTGTTGCTGAGAGTTGGTTGAATATTTACATTTTATCCTACTTTTGACTTTTACTTCACCTCATTTCACAGGGAAATATTGCACTCTTTCCTCTACTATATTTATCTGACAGCTTCAGTTACTAGTAGAGGTGGGCAGATCAATCCCTCAAGTATCAACATGTAAAAGTATATTACAAAAAAAACATGAGCTGCAACAAAAAGAAGGGATGAGGTGGAGGGGCAAATGCGGCAGCAACCATAAAACCTGTTCTGTTTTAACATTAATCATAATAATCATGACCCAAGGCTCTCCCCTACATAATAATACAAATCACTTGTATTGATGAAACATTTGCTATCAGTATTGGTATCTGTGATACTGCAATGGTATTACCTGGTATCACACACTCCTAGTTACTTTGCAGATTAAGATTTTATATTAAAAACATATTAACACTATAAAACACACTGTAAACAACGTTTCTTCTTCATCTAATTATCAGAAATGTTTCAGAAAAGATTGGAGGAGAAGAATAAGTACAAATTTGTGAAGCTGAACTTTATCTTGTGACTTGTTTGTGAGTGGTTGGGAACCACTGGGCTAATATAACACCAACTGTATAAGGCAGTTAAAACTACCTTGACCCACTAAGTATCAATGCTAATGATGCCATATACAATAATACGTCAGTCAAAGGGGCAATTTGTCTGCAGGTTTTTCGAGTACATTTAGCTGATAATACAAATGCACATTTACAACAGATTATCTCCTGAAGTGTGATTGACATTTAAACTGTGCTTCACTGTTGCTTTTGGTGCTGGGTTACTTTAAAAAGAACCAGCAGCACAACATGTGTCATGGAAGGTATCCCACAGACACCATTTGTTTCTAACAATAACTACTGAGGAGTGACAAGGACAGCTGCCCGAAAAAACCCTCACACACACACACACACACACACACACACAAGGACAAACGTGGCACCAGCTATTTAACTGTTCTCAGGACAGTATATTATTTTCTATGTATATAAAATTTTTTATGGTGTTATTTTTCTCAGCTGACACTCAGGAATAAGTTCACATACAGAAAGCTACATGGTATACTGTATGACGTACCTCGGTGTTTTGCAATGCTAGCTGTGAAGGGCTCCACTGTGCAGGCCGTCCATAGGTGAGGACAGACTGGTGGGACAGTTGCTGGGTCCATCCATCAAGGGCGTCTTCTTCAGTGGATGTATCTCATGTGTTATTGAGGGGCCTGGCTTCCCTGTGAGGGACACCTCAGTGTGTCTGCTGTGGGGAGAATAAACATGAGAACGCCCCTTTTGTTTCTTATTCATTAACATCACCCAGTTATGTAACGTTGTCACTGAATACTAATCAACTGATCAATACATTTTGATTTTGCTTATCCGCTTTTGATCATGTCAACTGGGGCATGTGTTCTAACTTAGTGTGTGCTTTCATACGATATTTTTTCATGCTATATGTTATGTCTTGTGATTTTCAAGGCATTTTAGTTTAATCCCCCTCCCCATTTAGCATTTATAAGCACTATGTAAACATATAATAGTTTATAACACACTTTATATGCACATATAAGGACATTTGCAAATGTTTATTAATGTACAGTATTTGCCTTTATATTTAATTATAATTATGGGTGTCCATATAGTTGGTGACAAAGACATTACTGTACATTTATGTCTGCTTACAATCACATTATAGTGTGTTATAAACTATTCAGTCAATGTTTATATAGTGTTTAAAAGACTAAATTAAAGTGATGCTGAAGAGATGTACACAAACATTTGTGGAATCACAACAATATCACAAAGTGCAGAAGGTGTGACGGTCTCTTGGTTTCATCAAAAGCTGTGCACAGTTTATATTTATTGTATTCTAAATTTACATTTAAAAAAAAAAGTCTGCCCATGTCTTAGAACCATTATGAAAGTTAACGCACAAATTCAATATACATCTCATTGTATTTTACATAGAGGGTAAAAGTATAGGCATGAAGGTGGCATGATTCATATCAAGGCTCAAGAGTCAGAAAACAAACATGAATAAATAGAAAGTGCTAACCCTAGCAGAAAAAATACGAATGATTTCTCTTTAAAAAAAACTGCAGTGTGGAAAGTCTCGAGCTCCTATTACCCAACAAAGAAATTCATACAAACCATTGAGAGCATGTGGTCTGACACTGTGCATGAGCAGAGTGAGTGCCAGTAAACTGTGTGAGGGAAAAATGGATAGAGTTGGGCATCTGTACTTATCTATAAATTATAAAGTATACTGTGCCTAAACAGCTTATCACTAAATATTAACATCTAGGAAAATTTCAGAGGCAAGGTCTGTTTTCATCTGATGCATGTAGTCGTCGCTCTGCAGCCACCGATATATTCAGACAGTCGTCACAGAGAAAAGGCAATCTGGAGCTGAGAGACACACACATTGCAGCATTTCTTCAGAAGCTACTGTAGAACCCAAAGGTTTTCTCTTCATTATATATACTCACTCAAAGAAAACCCAACAACATATATTGTTAGAGTCAATTTTTGCATGTCAGTTTTGTAAACTACTCAATTTTCAATACTTAACCTTGTTTGAAATAACCATTTAAAAACAGTTGAAAGCTTTGGGATATTTAAAACAAAAAAGTTTCAATGACTAGGTCATTAAAAGTCATGCACGCTGCAAATAACTGCATGCAGTAGTTATGGTAACCCATCCAAGCACTTTTTATTTATTAATAGTCATAAACACACACAGCAGCTTCATCAGAGGAGCCTATGCTCTCTTGACTTTTGAATGTGGAGTATTTATACGAAGAGCCGTTTGCATGTCACAGGAAGCAAAGGTCTGCCACAGCTGCCTGTAACATTTACCTGATAAAGAAAAGAAAAGTTATGTGGATTGATTATCAACTTCATATATATTTTATATATATATTTATATATTTCTCTTCTCTCGCTCGCTCACTCAATTGCTATTGCGCACTCGTACATTTATCCCACTTGCTCTCATTTATTTTTGTTTACAATGTAACAAAAATGGTGACAGGCCCGAAATTACAATCACCAAAAAACAAACTCAGAAAATAGAGGGAGAAAGGAGGGTGAGGCCAGGGAGGACTGCTGCTGTTTGCTGCCCATCACTGACAGTTGCAGCAGAGAGGACACAGTCTGCTTGATGCTCGGACATCAAAGAGGAGGCGGCGGAGGCTCCTTCCCCGTGGAGCTGCTCTCTCTAAGCTGGAGGTTTTCCAACGCCACATCTAAAGGCATGATATCCACACAGCCCATGGCACCGAAGTCGGCGAAGTCTCGGCGCTCGTCCTCGTCAGAAGAGGAGCTCTCCTCGTGCATCAGCGTGGACAACAGCAGCTCCTGGACGAACAGGCTGCGGTCTGCACGCTCTCCTTCTAGAAACTGCCGCTCTGCTTCGGACATCTTAGGTTCATTCAACCTGAAGAAATGGTTAACATTCATTTTAGAAGATATAAAAAGCTATAAAGTAATGTTTTTACAAATGGGTCCTTCAATTAAGGTTTGTTTCTATGGCGACTGAAATTGACTTGGGGATTTAAGAGTAGGTAGGAGCCTCTGATCACTTTGATAGATATAAATGTAAAATGTTGTCACCTAAATCTGCACGAGTCATTCATGACAGCGTTTACAGTTTAACGTTTTAATTACACAAGTCAGTCGGTGGTTATAAGAACTACAAATGTCTTCCAAGCTCTCATACTGCCTTTAGCTTCTTGGCTTTCTGTAACTTTAGAGACTAATTGCTTTACAACAGAAACCCTTCATTACATTGTATTTTGCACATTTAAAGTATAAAGTCTGGTGATATATTAACTGATCCTCCTGATCAGTAGTGTCGATGTAGCCACTGTCGTCCAAAAACACATCAGTTAGCATGTTCATTACTTCATTACATGGGGACTGTAGTTCATTTTGGATCAATCCAGCAAATACTGTACAATTGTACTAAATCAGCAGCTGAAAACAGCCCCAAATAAATGCTCTACTTTCTGTCTGAGCAATTTGCTACATATTACAGTGGCCAGATGTTTTAGGAAATTATTTAGCCTTAAAAAAATGTAAGTATAAAATTCATAAAAAATGTAAGCATATATCCGTGACCTGTTTTTAAGTAGGAACCATTGGGTTTGGGGCTGACTGCCACAGACAAGGTGGGGAAAGTATTGAAAGATGGAATAACACATTGTTGATTCTGGTCTTTTAGTGGGGAGCTATTATCATACTCATTAAAACTCTACCATATGAACATCCGTTACTATGAACCTGGATGCCAAGGTGCAGACAGAATTACCCATCAAAAGAACATGTACTCAAATTGAGTTTTCTTTGACACCATATCAACTCATATAAACAATGCAATGAACTATGAAACCAATGACTGGCCACACTCACCGTGCTAATAGGAACTGGGAGCTCTGGGACGAGGACGAGGGATTGCTTTCACCCACAGTGGCAGTGTTGGCAGTTGCTGTGCTGGGTGGAGGGATGGTGGTGCCAGTGTTGCCCGGGTTGTTGCTGCGTCGTGTCGCGTGGCGTCCCGTCTCCACTTGCTGTCGTGCTGCCTGAGCCTGCTGCCGCTCTAACTGCAGTTGCATCTGGAGCTGCTGGAGCTGGGAGGCTGAAGGACCTGACGAGTTTATTTGCCCCCCTGCCGCACGCCGCACACCTGACAGCTGAGACAACAACTCTGCAGGAGACACAACAAAAACAGGCGTCACTGCTAGCTGTTTCTAAATAAGTCATGATTTCAAAAGAAGAAGATGTGAGGGACGGTGATGAAAAGAAGAATACAGAGATTTCTTTAGATATGATAGTACAACATGGCCAATATGACTAAACAAAAACTGGTATTCAATGTGCTTTCAGTATCACTCAAAATGTCGATGAAAAATGCTGGCATGTTAGCAACACATATAAATCATCTACACAAAGAAGAGGTTTCACCAATTTTGGATACATATTCACCCGAAGACTAAAATGTGATGGTAAAGTATTACATATTTGGTATACATGGTCGTTTTTTTTTTTTTTCTATACCAGCAGAGCGTCTTAGTGGAGGATCTAACTCTTCTTGTCTGGTTCTGATAGTTCATTTTGAACCACCTATGTGAAGAGTATAATTATGTGAAGAGAATATTAGTAAACCACTCATTCTCACCTGCAATTGGGTCCATTGCTTCTCTGTTACTGGGGGTGTAAGTGGAGCTCTGTGATGAGGAGGATGAAAGTCCTCCTGTGGAGCCGCTAGTAAAGTGCATATTTGTGCGTCGTGCTCTGGGACCGCCCAGTCCTCGTCCAGGGTGGAACATCCTGCGTACATGTCGAACACTGCTGGACTCATCATAAACATGGACTGTTAAGGGTAAATGCATTAATGTGACACTGTATATGGTGATATTATTTGGATTTCATTTGAACTATATATGTAAACACATCTTTAAGTAGACACAAGTGTGTGGCGACACAGAAAGGATATTAAATCTCTTGGTGCTCTGTGTTCGAGTGTGAGGTGAGCTGTGAAGTCATCTGTGACGTGGTTGGGGTCCCCTCCTGGCAAGGCAGCACATATTGGACAGATCTGAAATAAGAGAGAGCAAGAAGTTTCTGTTTGAGATGCTTTTTCCCTGAGCAGAATGTTGTTGCTTCCATAATTCCACAACGAAACAATATTTACGTACAATGCAATATTGTCAGTTTTATTCAGAGTCAAATTTGACCTGGTTTCATTGTTATTATGTTGGATCTTAACCAGTCTGAAACAGCTATTTTACGTACTAAAGGTTTAGACAACAGAGGACTGTTAATACCCAACAAAGGAAGTTAAAAGAGTACTGCTCCAATTCAGGGACTCAGTTTTTTAAAAAAATGGATCAAAATTGATGGAGAAAAACCAGAGATATTGTCTTTTTTATTCCATATTCTTCTTCCTTGTCAAAACCTGGCTCCTATATAACCCAAAATGCAACTCGACTGCCAACAGTTAGGTCAGAGATTTGGGTGTAATATAATAGTAGCTTCAATAGGATGAGGAGCAGGCTACAGGGGTCTGGTAAGTGCACTTCTTAATATCATTGTAGTATCATTTGACTGATGATAACCTCAAAAGTTTGAGATCATACAAATAAAATCCCACCAAAGGTTAACCAAACAAAAACAAACCAGCACTGCAATGATCAAGTGACAAGTGAAAGAAACTTAATCAGCAACAATTTTGATAATTTTTCAAACAAAACTTTGAATGCCAAAACTGAATACCTCTGGGTTCTGGTCTGTTGGTCAAATGAAACAGGCAATCTGACTAAGTCCCTGTGCACTGTGGGAAAATAATGTGGATTTTTAACTATTTTCTGACATCCTGCAGACAAAACTAAATTAAGAAAATAATCAGCAGATTAATCGATAATGAAAACAATACTTAATTGCATCCCTGAATAAAGCACACTATAAAGAAGAAAAGTGTAAATGCAGCACTACTGTGCATTGAACTGCAAAAAACCTGTTCCAACATGTGTCAGGGATCTGCACACATCAAACTTTATTCAAACTGAAAATTTCAAAGCAAATGAGTCCATTAAGGCAATTACTACGTACTTCATTCTCTTGTTCACCAAGCTCGTATCACAGCACATAAACACCAGTATCTACAGTGCATCAAATTCACAATGCAACACCCCAGAAAATGACAACCTATACCTTAGCTGCCTTATACAAACACAGCAACAGGTAATAAAAACACTTCCTCTTTGACTACTGTCTTGTTCCTGTTGGCAATATAGCCCACAACAAGACCAAAACCAATAGTCAATTCATCCTGTAGCCAAAGCCTGATTCAATTTATTCCTCACATTGTTGTGCAAAACTATTAAAAACACATTAATTAGCCACTCTGTTGCACTAGATGACATGTTCCAGAATTACACGGGCGCTGTAGTTTCTTTTGACTCAATCCCACATACACCATCCTGCTACTGTAAATACAACTGTGTATTCACCCACATCTGAAAATAGTCCACAGTAGTAGTTTGAATAATGTTTGATAAAAACCTACATCGCCCAGCTGATTTAGAAAATTGCTTAGCTGTTTCATAAAGTGAAACTATATGTGTAAGCAGTTTCCTTTAAAGATTTACATCCTTAGTGGGAATGAGAGTGTTAGCATTGAGAGATGAACTGGGACAGTGTTAGTTTTGGTCTTTTCATGAGATTTGCTGACACTCTCTCTGCTATGGCATCAGTAACAGAGTCCAATAAAAACAAAAACAATCCACAGAGGAAGTCTCTGCAGTGAAGTGACTTAGTTTCATGTGGCACTGGTGAGCAACTGGAGCCCAAATATTACTAGTTGGCTCTACCTATGGTCTTCAAGGGTCTCTTTTTTAACCATCAGTAGTTGTCCAAGAGACTACCTGCTGGCCTGCCAAGCATGTGTCAGCACTGTCAGCAGCAGCCTCACCCTTTGCCTTGCTTTGCTCATTGTACTCAGCAGAGGACACAATCATATAAACCATTCTCTGACAACAAGTAATCTATAAATGCCCTCTACGTGTACTCTGATAAGTCATTTTAGCTGACTGAAGTGCACTGCTAAACGGCAATAGCACACTGATCTGTAGTGATCCAGGCAGATGAAGAGTTTAAAAACAAACATCACTCCATCTAATGACTCCAATATACAGTATATCAGTGGATGGCAGAAGTAAACTAGGCTGCTGGAGCTGCTCAAAGCAACAGAAACAACATTTGAAAGTATTATGAACATCACTGAGACATTATT
Source organism: Seriola aureovittata (assembly GCF_021018895.1). NCBI lineage: Eukaryota > Metazoa > Chordata > Actinopteri > Carangiformes > Carangidae > Seriola > Seriola aureovittata. Next base: position 17,571,101 of record NC_079381.1, on the reverse strand, counting down.
GATGACTACTTCATAAAATTAAAATCTGTAAATGCATACCCTGGTTCCTTAATGTGTGCAGTATACTCACCACCTCTGTGGAAGTCTCTGCATGCTCTGAGGTGACATGCTCCTGTAGGGACGTCTCTGTGAAGCCCATCTTGCCACAGTAGGGACATGTGAATGACTGGGGTTGCTCTACTGAAAAAGTGTCTCCTCCATAATACAAGTCTGCAAGAAGACAGTAAACACAGCAACTGTTATTGTTTTTAAATCATTAGTTTAATGATTAACACTAATAAAGTATCACAGTGCAAAATTAGGCTCAATTTAATCATAACTGCAATCATGTTGGATGATTTGTTGTAACAAAGCCGGCTACGACACAGGTGTGATTAATTTGTGTGTGATCAGTAAGCCGTGCAAGTTTCTTCCTGGGCTTTCAGCTAGGTCCTTACCATAGTCTACCCTGGTTAATATACACTGCATGGGGTGCTCTGTGGTGTGTCTCGTTGTTGTGGCTCCGCTCTCGTAGCACGATGCGCACAGGTCGTAGTCGTAGCAAATTAAACACTTGAACCGCCGTCCTCTAAAGTTCCCTTTTAAACATGCATCACAGCTCACACCTGTAAATAAGAGAAGAAGAATGCAAAGTCAAACATGTGGACCTGACAATAAAGTTACAAATTCCTTATAACTGCGCCTGTGAGACTGGCAGTGAGAAAGCAATCTCTATCTGTAGGCCAGTCTCACTTACATGAACATGTGTTTTGGAGTGGCACCAACCCACAAGCGCCAGCAATGAAGAACTCTGGCATTCCAGTGAACTTCACAAGTAGCTCTGAGGCCTAACACAAACGTATGAAGCATGTGAAAGCTGTTTTCATTGCAGCTTTTGTTACACATTTATAGCACATTCACACATTTTCAGGTTCCATACTGCTATTTGTATTCATGTAGATCTGCATGACCCCACAAGTTGAGAGAAAAAGAAGGTAAAGTGGAGCCAACCAGAGCTCCAGACATGTCATCTACTCCTATGTACTCGATATAGTTTATTACTATTGTCATCATATCAAATATTATTGCATCTCTCTGCTTGTTCACTCTTTACAACATGATCACAGTGACAAACTTTTCAAACACTGGCTTAGTTTTCTGCAGACAGTAATTTTCTATGAGACATTATAGTTATCGTTGTACACTATATTCCAACTCCTGCCTCCCTGACATTTCTTCTTTAGGGAAAACGCCTTATTTGGCAAACCCATGATAGTACCTAAGCAAGTATTAAGGGAATTTCCTCTGACTAATTTGACCTCTTGCAACAAATAGCTTGGAAATATTAACAAAGAAAAAACTCCACAAAGGTAACATTTATTAAGCAAACCAAGACCTAAACAAACATATTATTTGGCAATATGCTGCTATCGGCTCTATATGTTGATTAAAGGCTAGGTCGCACTACAGCAGGTCTTACAGCGGTCTCACTATCAATCACCTATGTGATATAAACACAGTGTGCCTTCCTCTGGTAAACATAAAACTCAAATACACAAGGAAACAAGCACAAACTAGCCTGGCCTCTACTAACTAATCACAAGTTGCTTGATTGTCCCTCTATAAACAAGTAAGTTACCCATTTGGTCCTACTAGGAGTAACTAACCGTATTGTGGCCATGTTTGAATTATAGAACAGCACAGCAACTTATGAGAAGATAAAACAGGATAGCCTCCTGCTACAACTAACGTTACGTGGTTCCCGAAAAGAATCAAATTTACACTGCCATCTGGTTTGCAGTTAAACATGCCGTAACTTAACCCTGGCTGGCTAGTAGCCTGCCACCTAGCTAACTTAGTGCTTGGTTTATGGAGAGAGGCCTCAGACTTTCTGTCTTCTTCTTGATGACAGTGCATTCGCTAACAACAGCAGGTTATATGACCGGACGGGACACTAAACATTAGAGCCACGGGCTCTCAAATTAGCACAGATGTAAGCATAAGATGATGGTAGCTACATTAGGGTATATCATAGTGTGGGGTTATGAGCGCCAGTATAAGCAACATTAACGACTCCTTATGTTAGCATACATTAGCCTGCTTGCTAGCCCAGCTAACGTAAGGTAACGCAGCACCTAGCAACGGCTAACTGCTAAGCGCTATGTTGCCGTATCATTGTAACTGTTTGCCTCGAATTAGGAGACATGATACACGTATGTACACCAAAGCTGCTGACAGCGAATATATATATATGTTGGTACAAGCTTGAAAACAAGCCGCGAAAAGCGCAGCAACCCCCCCACCCCCACCCCCCCTGACTTGAATAAGCACTTAGCAAGGCTAGCAGAGGAGCTAGCTGCTCAGGTAATGTAGCTCCAACCCCCGGCGCCGTGGACCCGTTTATCAACTCACCCTCATGTCGGGACATCCTACAAGCAGCGACGCAGCCCTTCCTCGGGCTCCCCAGCGCGCTCAACGGGGGGACCGATACAGTTTCTGAGATGCTAAACTGGAAAATGCTTCACCCTCGTTTCTTTTTCGAGCAAGATGGATCCTCCAGCAGCTTACAGTTTGTTCTGCTTCCCCTCCCAGAGTGTCACTTATCGCTGCATGCTGCTGGTGAACACCAGGCGGCGCTCTGCTACATTACAATACACAGTGGAAGGTTGGGACTTTATTTCCCTTATTTTTGCCTCGCAGGAATCTGACCCCCAATAATGGCAATTTGAGAATATTCTACTTAGGGCTGCTGGGCAAAAATTAGTTGTTGGGGTCCCTATTGACCTTCATTAGCCCTTACACTCAGTTGTTTTATTCAAATACTTCTAGTTAAAACTAATGCAATCTAATGCAACAGTCCTGCAAATTAATCCTATCTTCATGATGGTTATAATGTCAAGTTTTAATTATTTTACAGAGGTGTTGATTCGATAGGGGGATCATTTTGGAGAATGTAGTGTGTGGTGCTGTTGAGCTGTGTTGCACTATGCAGCATGGTTTTGGAGGTGATGATGTTGTTGATTGATTGACAGACAATTGACTGACAAGTTGGATAGTGTATTAATTAGGCGTATTTAAGTTTTGTTTGTTTTTTTTTTTTTTGTTTTTTTAAAGGAATGGTTCCAGAAATCCACTTGCCTCTCAATATTTGCTATTTACCAGAGTTTTCTATGATAGAAAAACTCGATCTTTGTATTTTTGATAGTTGGTCAGACAAAACAAGGGATTCGAATATGTTAATTCCAGTGTCATAGAATGATGATGGTAAATTTTCACTATTATCAATCAATTAATAATTAAAGAATATAACTGTCAAATGTACTGACAATGAAGACAATTGTTGGTTGTGGCATTAACAGTACACATGTGATGGAATAATAAGATCTCGTCTGAGGTTTCCTGTGTGTTAATTACTTGACTCACAGAAAAATGGAAGCAAAAGAATTGATGATCAAGACCTTCTTCATAAAAAGTCTTTATTTTTGTACATAAGATTCATTTCATTTCTGTGCTGATGAGGACGCATACAGTCTGACAAACCAGTGCATTACAATGAAGACTTCACAGCAGTGTAGAAGGCTGGGATGGAGCTCACAACTCTCACTTTGAGCCTTACTCTCATCTTGACTCTTTCTCAGAACTTACCAGAGGGTAAGATCTGAGAAACTACATCTTTCTATGCAAGTGGACAAAGAGAGACTCATGACTCCACCCTCGTGCATAAGCCTGATGTAGCCGTACAATCTTAAAATGACCAACAGGTACACATTCTGTACATACAATTTATTACATGTGCTTCATGTTAACAGTGGAGAGTGAGTGCTGAGGAGTATTTAAATATTCAAAAGCTCTTCTTCTTGCTGTCTTCCCTCAGCTTTATTGTACAACAATGAGGAAAAAAGTCAAGAAAGAAGAAGAAACTCAGTCTCCCCAACACACAATATAATCTCTTTTAACATACTGTGTAACCGTGCAACTTCTGGAAACAAAAACGAGACAGAAAACCTGAATGAATTGTAAGGTACTTTGTACCGCATATAGGGTGACAATGAGCCTACAGTATACCAATGCTTTGTGTACATGTTGTAGCTTGTCTACATAACAAACCATTTAGCAGTGAGTCCCATTTACTTTAGGGTAACAGAGAAAACTGCTGGTGAATAGTGACACATACATGTATATTTCTATGGTGGAGGAACATTACCCTCTATTTTGCAAATTAAAAAGGTTGAACACAAAGTATGCTACAGTCGTATCTCAACTCAATCATGTTAAAGCCTCTGCATTCAAAACACAGTCACTCAACAGGCTTAAAACCAAAGTAGTGGATACAAACCCTCATCTCATGTATAGTTTCAGTACAGAATAATTATACTTTCACTTTCGCATCAAAATATAACAATATTTACATATTTGCATCAGCTTTGAAATTGTGAAAGAGGCCAGATAATTTTCCTGTACGTCAAATGTTAATGTTATCATTCATGATACTTGTAGCACCTGAGCAAAATCATGTTCTCTGACCATTGATCACACACACACAAAAAAAGATAAGATTTGTGTATAACATCTCTTAATTTACACGAATTAAAGCAAACACAATTCTGTACATTTTAAAGCTTTACATTTTTGAAGACTTACTTATATTTACAGTACAATCAAAGGTTTGGATTTTGAAGGTGCAGCTCTCTGTATCCCTCAATAACCAAGGTGAAACTAATTACAAACATTTAACATAGGAGGTGGGACAAGACTTTTTGGTTGTTGAACTGGTTAACTAAGATCAAAAGTATAAAAAATAAAAGCATACAGGCTGCACCTTTGTTTAGTAAAAAGCTTGTGTTCAGGTCAGTGTCTTTAGCCAACGTTTTAACATTAAGGATGAAGAATGTGCCATGTCGTATTGCTAAAACTCAACAAAAATGTCAAACAAAATGATACAAAACGCTAAAAGGTACAGTGTTTTGAAAAACTAATCAAGCAACACAAGAGTCTAAATTATCAGACAGACTGCTCCAACACATAAAAAGTTCACATATTGTCTCAGAAGCAAACAGACCTTTGGACATTGCTGCTGTAATGATATAGAAAGTAGGTGAGGCGACTTTGGATGTTCACACTGAAAAACCTGAGTGCTCTTTTCCTCTAAAGCTGGAGTGCAGCTATTGTAGCTCTGAAGGTTTTGCAAAACTGCTGTATGTAATACAGATATTTGCTATTTTGCCAAAAGGTGCCTGGTAAGTGATGTCTTCCTCCTTCCTGGTTGCTCTTCTTGAACTGACTGACCTGGCTTTACTTTAGAAAGAAGATGACCAAGAACAAACAATGTTTGCAGTTACCTCTTAGCATTTGTTTTGCATGGAGACTCACACAGTGAGTGCTGAAGATGTTACACAATTAAAGGGAAGTTTCTCTTTGAACACTCTCCGTATGTGAGACCATCTGAATTGGCCCAGTGTTGTAGCCAAGTGCTGACAGCAGCAAAGAACAAGAGTTTGGAAGTATTTGCAAACATTATTTAACCCAGACTTGTGAAGGAAACAGTGAACGGTACTTGTGTTTTCCAGGTAGCCCCTGTGTCTTAGTGCTGAGGTGTTTGTGGGTCTTGGCATCTCCTCTGTGTGTCCAACTGTCTGTGTCACTTGTGCGACCTGATGGCTCTGGAAGCAGTCGCTCACAGAGCTGCTTGCTGTCTGGATACTTCAGTCCATTATTTCGTCCTTTGTGTAGTCATTGGTTCTTCTCTTGAAGAAGCCCAGCTGGAGGAGAAACAGAAAACTCAGTTACAAAACTATTCACTGCCTGTGTTAAAGCAACAGCTTTGGCAAACATGCTTATTGCCTCTCTTGCTGAGAGTTAGTGTAGATGAGAATATCAATGCCACTCTCATATCTGTATGCAGTTAATATGAAGCTACAGAGAGGGTTAGCTTAGCATTAAGACTGGAAACAGTTGGAAACAGCTAACCTGGCTTTGTCCAAAAGTTTAAAAAAAATCCACTTGCAACTATCCCCAGAGCTTTCTAATTAACATGTCAAATCTGATTTGTTTAATCTGTGAAAAACAGATGCATATAAGCAACATGTTGTGGTTTTATGGGAGTCAAGTGTATAGAACATACTACTGTATATAACTGCTGTTATGTGTGGGGCTATTTCTTGGCAGGGGGCAAAGACAGAAGTCTCTTCATCATCTTGAGGTTCCCGGTTGACTTTTTTCCCCCTCGTCTTATATCTTTATGCTAAGCTAAGCTAACCATGTCCTTGTTGTAGATTCATATCTATCTTACAGAAATGAGAGTGGCATCGATCTTCTCATTTGTCAGAAAAAATACAAATTACCATATTTCCCAAAATGTTGAACTATTCGAAAAAATGGCATATTTCTGATTCTATAAGCTCTGCAGTAAGTGATCCATCAACCTGTTTTTGTGGACATTTTCAATGCCTCCATAAAAACAACCTGAGTGGTAGCGCTGAAAATAAAAAAAAAACCAAACACTTGGCTTCGGTGGTAAAGTTGGTGTATCGCTAAAAGCAAAATACAACAGGAAAGTGACTGAGAGAATGAATCATGATGTACACAAATCATATTTCCATCAGCTTTTCTACATTGTTTTACTCTTTTTCAGGTTCGACTGGCACTTGTAGATCATCTTGTTACTCTGCCCTGCACCACCTACTGTTTATCCCAATGAACTCACTCCTAATATTTGCATAACAGCAGTGGATGGACACACACATTAATTCACATTTTCTTTTGCCAATTTTCTTGACAGTCACATAAAATTTGCGCAGGAAACTTAACTAGTGACAATTTCACACACATGGTGATTTGATATTTGAAGATTTTAAACACTGTGCAGTCTAACTCGGGAAATATTACCTTCCAAAGAGCGAAGATGACAAGTGCTAAGATCAGCAGTCCTATCAGGATGCTGATTATGATGACCCAGATAGGGATTCCTCCTAAGCTCTCCTTCGAAACCTGGATCTTCACCTGAGTAAGACACGTACACATATAATAAATGTACACACACATGCAAACACACACAAGTATTTCATGACAATAACAAAATACAATACAATACAAAAATTTTATGACTTACATGTCTGGTCCTGCCACCGCTGTTTAGTTCAAACAGGTTTGTGTTCTTGATCCCCAGCGTACCATTCACACACATGTGCACACTGGAAAACTCCCCCTGCAAGATGAATCTCCTTTAAACATTTGCTTTCCTGTCTATTCATCCATCAGTCAGCTGGCTGTCAACCGCTCTACTTTACTCTCTGTTAGTCTATCATTTATCATCATTCAGAGGGAGGCACGACAAGGGAAAATGAATCACTTAAAACCCACCTTAATGAATGTAGGTTTCCACACTCTGAATGTGACGTTGACCTGACTGGTCTGAGCCTCAGGGAGGGTGCAGGTAAATGATGGACAGTACACATCATGGTCTGCAGAACAGTTCTGTAGAACAAACACAACAATAACACATGGTCAGATAGGAGCACACACAGAGGTGTTTCATCAAGGAGGCCAAACCAAGATCAGCCTTCACTTATGGATGTCCCCAGGAGGAGTTACAGTTGTTAACAAATACATTAATAAACCACTGATTACTTATTTATATACTACTTACGAAATGATAAATAGGGTTGTTACCCTTTCATTCAATTAAGGTGCATTTAAAAGGTGCATATGTTGAGCAGAATAATGTGGAGATGCTTAAGACTGAAAAAGATATGATCTCAGATTTTAATTACACAGCTCACTGTATGTCAGAATGTGATGAATTTCCCATGAACTGCAAACAGTCATGTTCACAGTTCAGCATTTAAGAGCAGCAAACAACTCTGGTGAAAATCAGAGAGGCAGATTGATTGTAACACTAGGTAAACCTTTAGAGAGGCTAAACCTGAAAACAGGACCAGGTTAGTCTGGAGGGATCAGTTTCCATTTACAACTCAGGTCAGAATTATTTAAACCTTCTTTATGAGATAGAATTTCCTATAAATTAGACTGAATTACTGAAATAAGCAATAAGTCTGGTTTCACTGGTCGTCTGGCTTTATGAAAGGTGAACAGTCTTTGGGAAATAAACCCTACATTACTCACCAACAGGAAGACACTAAGTGTTTCTTTGATTGGATTGGGGGTTATAGTTCTTGGGTTAATTTGATCAGGGTTAATCAACCTCGCTGCGTCACATTTCACCTGCAGAGAAAGGAAAAGCAGATATGAAGGCGTGTCTGTCTGTTCCAATACACTTGCATCTCTACATGTGTGTGTGTGCATACATACCTTTGGGCTGGTGGTGACATGTGTGAGGTACAGCAAGTTGTTCCCCCGAGGAGACCGTTGAGGATACGTAACAGTAAGGTCAAGGGGTGGAGTCACCACATCGCCTGCCTCCTTCACCTGAAGAGAGGTGAGACGGAGAGGCAGAGTGAGACGGATAAAGAGTGACCGAACGTACCACACCTGCATGCAGCTCTATGTTCACATTATCAAATCATCAGTTGTGATCTCTACCGTGTAACTGATGTTGACCTCCTCTCCAATCATCCTGGTGTCATTGAACACAGTGGCATACTGTTCTCCCTCTTTTACTACGATGTGTTCATCCACAGGCCGCCTACAAGATGCACATTTTAAAACGATCATATTAGATTTTTTCACTTTTCAACACACCTGAAACACACCTGTGCTATTTCTTGCTATGGCAAATCAAAATGTCCAACATGAAACATCTATAGACCCCAATATTGTATCCACTTTTACAGTGCAGCGTGGCGGGAGAGCAGAACACATGACGTGTGATGAACAACTACAGCTACTCACACTGAGAATATGAATCCAGGTTGATACTTCACAGGGACCGAGATGAGCACTGTGTTGTCATTCAGGGTAGAGGCCAGCTCTTCACTGTCACTGTGGGAAAATTAAAAACAGATTTGTACTATTCCAATGCACGTGTAAAATTAATTGGCAAATTCTCATTTTTGCAACAGAATCATTTAAGGTAAACAGCTTCAAACTGGGAATAAAACATACTCTACTGATTGTCTCACCTTGTAGCTGTCACATTGATCTGAATTACCTCCTTAACATGTTTGGGATTCATCTGAAATTTCACCCTCAAATTCTCCTGTGAACATTAGATCAAACCTTTAATTAGCAGTAATAAAAATAAAGAATAACTCAGCAAATAAATCGGACTTTAAACAACGTAACGCAAAGTGCATTTCAGAGCAATTAAAACACAAAAATCATAAAATAATAAATGCTGGAAGAGATGAGATGTTCTGAAGTGAGTAAAACCATAAATAAAAAATAGAAGTAGAATTAACGACCAGAAATAAAAAGAAAACAATCCAGATAAATACGAGTAGATACCAGTAACACAGCCTTAAAATGTATAAATGAATAGACAAATATAAAATAAATCAAATTCAATTAAAATCCAGACTAAAAAGGCAGGTCTTGAGTTTGCTCAACTCTCTGCAGCCCATATATATTGTATAGATATTATATGTAGTCTGGTGAATGTACTGCACGCTGAAACAAACCTCCACATTGCTTCCCAGGAACGGGTATCCAACAGCACACTCCACTTTAGTGTTATTCAGATTGCATTCCTTCTCCGGCTGATAGAGCAGAATAACACACGCGTCAGCACACACATCACAGGCCATACTGTATACACATATCCGACAGAGACAAGAGCACCACAAAACCTCACCTCTGCTTTAATAAAGTTGATGTTGGGTGTGAAGCTGAGGACAACTTTGGTGTTGTACGCGTTGTCTTTGCTGTTTCTAACCTTGATTTTCACATCAATCTTGTCCATCTTTGATTTGATCACCATGCTGCAGAAGTAAATGAAAACAGTCAGCATGCTCAGTTGTGATGCACATATCCCCCCACAAGGGGGCAGCCATGCGCTGTAAGAGTTTGCAGCAAATAGGCCAAACCACTGTGCTGTGAGTGACACTATAATCAACGATTAGTAACTTGAATGTGAAAACTTGTATTCTTTCAATAAAACAATATAAATATGATCTCTTTACAGCCTGTATGGACAGAGGGAACAATTACAGCAACCAATAACTTCTAATGGACATATGGGCATGTTACTATTGTTTTAAGATAGACATGAAAAATGTGAACGTATCCTTTCAATTCTAATTCTTACCTTTTTACACTAGGCTCCGCTTCGAGAGAGAGGTCAGCAATGCATTTCTCATCACTCCCACAGTCCACTAAGGGAATCTACAAGTAAGAGACGTAAAAAGAAGAGAGTGAAATCTCCACTCAAAAATGTGTTTTGCCTGTTGTCACTTCAGTTAGGTTCACAGTCCTGTCTGCGACTGACAACTTGCTCCAGCACACTTAAACTGACAGTGGACTTTTCAGTGAAACAGAAACATCTTGTGTCGAGTAGTAGTTAAACACAATGATGACTTGCTTGGTCTCACTTTAACACTGAACATGCAGGTAGCCTTATCTCCTCAGGTATAAATGGCACTGCAAAACATGTTGTTCAACATTAGTATATTTTCAGAATACGTTGGTATGTGGCAGGACATGTGTTAGTGACAGAGGCCCTGATGTGTGCCGAGTGTTATTCAGTGAGTGTTGTAAGTCTTCAAAGAGGTCTGGAGGGGATCTTTAAAATACTGAGTAACAATGAGCATAGTCCTCAGAAGCTGCTCTACAGAAATGAGAATCAAAACAAGCTGCTGTTGCTGTGTCTTTGTTTGTATCCCTGACTAAAAGGGTGCATTCAAATGACCTTAATTTCCTTTTCCTTTCCCTGCAGAGTGTGTGGGGGTCACGGTCGTATTTGTTCCCATTCTCAGTCACTCCCACTGGACTGTTAACATCAACAGTGTCTACTCTCACAGGAAAAGACGTATCATCTACAGTACAATGTCAGAAGAAAAACTGCAGCTTCCATTTGATAACTTCCCTATTATCTCTCTCTCTCTGTGTGTGTGTGTGTCTGTGTTTGTGTCCCATCTCTTATTTTCCATAACAATAAGAGGAGAGGTCCCCATAAAGCTTCCTCACGTTGTAACATTGCTGCTATGACAGATTCTGACACTGAGGGAGTCGGGATGTGTCAGGGCTTATACACAGATCACACAAGGTCCAGTGCTTAGGAATGCATGATGTGGTGTTGCTGCTACCGTGTATTTCGCACACCCTGGCTTTACTGCTAACACTGAAGCAAAACTTTCATGTGATATTTCCCTTGTTTATCTGGACACATCACTCATTGGAACAATTATGTGGAAACCTTCTTGTTAGAAACAAGTATGCATGTGGGAGTGTGGGAAGACTCTTTCTGGCTGTTGGTGTTGAAACACTAATGCAGACTGGAGGAAACACTGAAGGATGGCAGTCAGCTGTTGCAGATGCTAATGTACTGTAGCAGCAGTGCGCTTGGAGCCAAACAAGAACACCCCACTTCTCATTCTTGGATTATAAAGATGTACAGATGGAGGATGTTTGAGACAAGGTTCAAATCCTTCCTTGTGTTTGACTCAAAATCTTCTGCTTACTGTTACACTTAATAGTTTTTCTTACAACTTATATAAAGTTTTCTTACTGTCTTATTGATGGATCTGGGAAGGCTCTCATCCAGGACGGGGCCTTGGTCCTCATCAGCTAGTTCAAACTCCAAAGACACCATGAGAGGGTCTCGGAAATCCAGCCAGGTCTGCCGAGGAGAAGCAACAAGGGGAAGAGAAGGAGAGAGGGAAAATAAAAGATGAAGGAAGATGAGGAAGATCTTTACTCAGGACTGTACAGGACTGTACAGGCGTGTACAGACCACGCTGGACTGGCATGTAATCGGGTAGAACAACTAATTTCAACTTATTTTGTTCATGTCATATCATTCAGTCACTATTATGACCAACTTTTGTGTAAAACACATTAACACCACACTCTTGCTGTCAATCCAAATCTGAGATATCAGGAATATCTGACAGTGGTGAAATCTCCCATTTAGTGAAAAGAACTACACAAGTGTTCACACACCAGTGGCAAAATGGCTGTAAAGTTTCCATCACTGGCAGTTGCATCCATTTTTCACACTTATACAATCAATTCAGCTCATTTAAAAAGAATCTACACACAGTTTGTGTGAAAATGAAAAATCAGGGGATCAACAAAGTTGCCAGACTTTGACTTCACAAAATTTCATAATAATCCGTCCAACAGCTGGTGAGATATTTCAGTCTAGACCAAAGCGGTGGATCGACCATCAGACGTTTCCCTCTCTAGAGTGATGCTGCTAGCGTAGCTGAAGAGAGGGCTGATCAAAACCTGAGTGCGCACAGCTTCTTTTTATTGAAACATGAAGACACCGTTTGAAAGAGCTGCTTCACATTACAGTATGGTATGCATTGTAAGGCATAAACATGGGTCTTTCTGAGCCTGTGCCAAATGTTGATTAAACCCAGAGGGGACCCAGAGAAGGATATAACATGAGGCTGCATATTCACATTCACTCAGGCACTTTACTGACCTGAGTGCAGCTTGGTACAGATCGTGGCTGTTGCTTAAAACATTTTAAAGAGTAATCACACTGTATATAAACTGCTTATCTACCACTTGCTGACTGCTGCATCGTGGCCTGCAGGCTGCTGTGTTGGTTATGATTTTTTTCCTCCATTTATCCAGCCCCAGTGAATTTCATTAAGTTCTTTTTACACATGTTTGTGCCCTATCTACAGTATGTGCACTGAATACAGTGAATCAGTGTTATTGTTTCAAGAGACATACTGGAGACATCTTTAAAACAGAAGTGGACGAGGCAATGGAAGTTTTGAATGTAGCAGCTAAGAGCCCATTTATTTTCAATCTGAGGTTTTCCAACTGGTTTGGAGCTGGATACTGTGTGGTGTGGACTTAAAACAAACTGGAGCCATTGCTCTAGCACACACTGAGTATTAAACACTTTTTTGGAAATGGATTAATTCATCATATCTCCTTTTGGTTTGTTGCTGTCAGATCTGTTTGTTTGGGTCTTGGACTCAGGTGAGATAGTTTTCTGAACCTCGATGACCTCTACCCTGGACTATGTGGGAAGTATCTGCTCAGACTGAGAACAGAGCAGGTATTCATGCACAGGACACACAACTGCAGCAGCTGTTTCTACTGATTAGTTCCTCTTTCTCTCGCCTGAGGGCAGCTAATCAGAAAAAATCCATCGCTACAGTGAATGGTTGCATAGAGAAATTTCATACACATGGCTCTAAATGTCACATTGCTGGAGACCACAGGTTTACAGTAAGTGTGGTAGCTGCAACGTTTAAAGGTGTCAGCTGTGATGAACAGTCTGTGATGTGCTTGTTGGACCACTTGTAGAAATCTTCCCTGACCTGGAGAGTCACTTTGTCACATTCTCAAAACACCTCATTCACTCTCATTCATTCTCTTTCTCTCATTTGCTCTTTAATTTTTTACCTTTTCTCTCCCCATCTCTCCGACAGTCTCCAGATAATTTATCACTCAGAGCAACATGGGGCTGCACTCGGCATGCTTTGATCAGGACGGGTCTGTTTCATGTTAGAACCAAGGTCCTCCTGCTCTGTATAAGACTCCTCACAGCTTTGTTCTGTTTCCTTTTTGGCTCAAAACACCACTTACATCTCCAACGAGACTCGAATTTAACTTTCATGAATGAACGTCAAAAAAACTGAAGGTATCAAGCTGCTTTGAAAACTGTGTGTAACGCTTTGGGTTTGATTTCTTTCAGGTACGAAACAATAACTGATCCCATGTGTACATAAAGATCACAGTACTTGCCGACATCATGAGGGTCTCTTGCACACACTTTCTCTCTTTGTCTTTGATGGTGAGGGTCTTGGTAATCCTACGATCATTTTTGTCATCCGAGTGAATAAATGAAGCTCTGGCTTTTGCACGCAGAGCATCCAGAGTCAAATGGTAACGGATCTCTGCAGGACAGAACAGATAAGAAACCAAAAAATGAATAACAAGGGAATCTGTTCAAGAACCATGCAGATCAGTATAGGGCGTTGTATGGCTCACCTGCAGCAGAGTTTAAGACCCGCTTGTGAGATTTGATAGTGTAGTTGAAACACACTTCAGTTTTCACGCACACAGATTTGCGTCCATTATGTTCACACTGGTATTGAGCCTGCTGCAGGTTTATTTTAACCGGGTCAAAGGTCATGTTGGCACGGAGTTCTGCAACGTCTCTGGACCTGGGGAGATGAAATAAGTTTAGTACGTGAGTGCATTTACTAAACTACTTTAATTACATTTTAAAGAGCTTGTACTTTGCTTTTTTGATTTTCTTCCTCCACTTCACCACATTTCAGTAAAAAATAAAGATAAATGCAATATAAATTTGTGTTGCAGAACATATTTTTTCTTCTTTGCAACACCATTAACCATCTCACGACCGCTTAGATTTATCTTGTGACCCTTGTAACCACTGGAATAAACTACAAACTGTATAAAGAGCAGTAAGGTTAGCTCCACTTTGACAATCTACAACACACAGATGCATTATGTGAGTCTGGGGCCATTCTGCATTTCTGCATTAATGAGTAGTTTTATTTTTTTGTTTTTTTGCAAGTGTGGGTGTGTGTGTGTGTGCGTGTGCATTCTTGAAGGAAGGAACAAGAAACGGATGCATATTGAGCATTAAACTTGGCTTCAACTCTCTCTCTCCACCCAACCGTTGAACAAGGCCTGCAGTCCAGGAAGAGCAGCCGCCTGCTGCCAAATACTATTTAAACTCTAAGCCACTTGGGAGACGGAGTTTTCACACAGCTTAGTTGAGCCTCCGCCAGTAGGAACTGTGGGAGAAGGTCAGCCTGGGAAGTTAAATCATGGTGTGGGCTGATGTTTTAAAACTTTAGGGGTTGAATTCTGTAGGCTGGTCTCCAACAGTGAAGTATGTAGCCAGGGGTTTTTAACAGAGAGATCATTAGGAAGTTGTTGGTCTCAAGCCTACATGCCCAGTGGGACATGCACAGCTGTCTAAACCAGGATAAGACAATGCCAAGTGGATGTGAGATGATGTCTCTAGGATATGAGCCCTGCTGCTGGTAATAATTCAAGTAGAATGTGTAGTTTAAGGAGTGAATGTTTATATCTGAGGATGGGCCATGTCTCACCAGAACAGTGAAGCCCCTCCCAGACCTCCTATGGTGACATCAGTGATTCCATCTCCGTTTAGATCCATGACTCCATGTATGGACTGACCAAAGAATTTCACCTTTTCACCATCTCCGCCTGCAGGGATCCGCTGTGCAGACACCAAAGCATGAAAGCATGTTAATCTAAATGAATAGTTACCTTATATTCTAGCAGATCCCTGTATGGTACTGAAACTGTTCTCACCTGCACAAATTTCTCTTTCAGAGATGTCTTATCTCCATGATAGATGTAGACTGCTCCTCTGTGGTCGTTCTCAAACGGTGCACCGATTGCCACATCATTAAACCCGTCTAGGTTGAGATCTGACACTGCTGCGATGGCTGTGCCAAACCGGGCGCCACATGGTTCATTTTTGTTAGTGCAGATGGCTGAGTGGGCGGTACAGCAGGACTGGTTGACAGGCTTCAACGTGAATTCATACTTAAACTGGCCGTCCTAGTAATGAAGAAGAACAAAATAACACACCGAGAGATGAGGATAGTGGATTAGTAGGTGTATCACTACAATCTCAGTGTGACGTCGTGTAGAAACCTGACACAACACAACTGAACTTTCAAAGACACACACAACCCCATCTTCGGTCTGCTGTACCTGGTTGACTTTATAAACGTAGACCTGTCCCTGCTCGTTTCTTTCTGAGCCCATGTACATTGGAGCTCCAACCAAGAGGAGGTCTGTGTAGGAATCCCCATCCACATCCACAGTCTGCAGGACGCTGCCAAAGTAGGAACCGATCTGCACAGGAGTCACAGATCAACTGTCAGTCATGAACCTTTAAGCATTGAGCTTATTCAAGGACAAATTCTTTATCCACATGGTTGTGACATCGATATCATTTTCTATATTTTAACCATTAAAAGCTTGTCTAGAGACTTCTATGATCCTCTATGTCAAAAACCCCTGGGCGCTGTAGTTGTTGAATGGTGCATGGTGAAACTGGTGCATCTTTATTAGTAAGTATTAGTAAGTATTTTTACCTTTCCCCTGATTATATATTACATACATATATACATAAAACACTTAAATATCTATGAGAACACAACAGCAAAACCAAAAATGCAACATTTAAAAAAACACAGCTAAACAGAAAACACATCAACAAATTAGAAAACATCACATCAAAACAAAAAACACAAGATTTTATAAAGCACATTAGCAAAAAAACAACATTTTAATTTTGTGTTGTTTTCTATTGTTATAGTGTTTTGTCAAATGCTGGGACCAATAAAGTCTTATCTTACTTTACTTTGTCTTAAATATATTAGCAAGTACAAAAGCAGGAATCAAATTAGCTTAGAATAGTAACAGAGTATCATCTTTCAGTTTTTCATACAAACTGATGACAGACGTATTCTTTGCAGAAACACTGACATTGAGGTAAGCCCAGACGTCAAACTGAGAAAGACTCACCTGTTCTCCTGACAGTATCTGTGAGACGACAATGTTTTTCTTTCCAGCCATACGATAGATAACAACCCGGCCTGTGTGGTTGTACCGTGGAGCTCCCGTGATGTAAAGCATGCCATGAGGGGTGGATGCTGACTGAACATCATAGCCTGAGGAGAATGCATACACAAGCACATACTGTATTAAAGTCAATGCATACGCTATATAATCAGGCATCACCGGGAATGTGTCATACACTGATGATTATGTCATGAGAAAAACACTCTGGCCGTCTTTGTGGGATATTTTTAGTGGCTTTGTTTTTTTTAGCCAGCTGTTTACATCTGACTGAGAGGATGAAACCATAAAACACTCCTGAAAGCTGGTAGGAACTCACACTAACCTGCATGCACACACACTCACAGATCAGACAAGGACATGAAGGTTATGTATGCAAAGTCTACGGTCAGACCATTAGATATGAGCATATGCCAACAGCTGAATTTACAATACACGAGCCAGGACCTACCAGTGCTGCTTCTAATGACATGTTGATTAAATAACTTGATATTAAAATGCTGCGGTTGCTCTACGAGCCATAAAAGGCAGCAGGACAGAGAGAAGAGCCTGTGTGTATTATTTATGTGACACAAAGAGAGAGGCATCTGCTGACAAAGTTAGACAAATTACAAATCTTAAACCTCCACGCAAGAGAGGCTCTATTTTTATTCTGCGGCTGTACATTTTCTCTTAATCTCTTGAAAGATCTCGTTTATCTGTTTTACACAGAAATCCTTAGCTCAGATAGAAGTGTTCATGCAAGTGTAAAAAGTACAGTGTTTATTCTCTGTGTTTTATCCAGCTCACTGGTAGATGTAAGTTTCCTGTTTTTTTTTTTTTCTTAAAGCTCCTGAAAACTTGTCTTAAACCTTATATGTTACTAAATATAAATAACTAAAATTCCCTGACACCCTCACTCCTCTTTCTCTGTCAGATTGCTTCTTCGGCATCCCTCTATCTCTAAAATAGAATTAAATACAACTATAACACTATAAAGTGACTGTACATTCAACCAACTAAAGTGAATTTAGGATTTACTCTGTTGACACCTCGATGTGCAAACAAGATCAGTTATTACTCTTTCTATTTTTTTTATTTCATGATGGTCTAATATTTGTAAAGCTTTTCCATCGTCTAGAAAAGTGATTTCTATGTGTGCGACATATAAGGAAAATTATGTAAAGAAGCTGACAGAAAATATTTTTTTTGAGGATCTTCCAAGATTTTGAGTCCACTCACCGGTGTACCCAGCCAGTCTCTCATACCCAGCTTCAGTCTTTGGGTCGTAAAACTGGTTTTTCTCTGGAATGAAATTTTCTCCTGCAGTATTCATTATAACTGTCCCGTTCCAGTCGTACGCCCCCACTGCTCCCAGTAACACACCTTCCTTTGGGAGACAACAGAGCTGATATCAGGAACATTCAGTGGATCCCGGTACTAACATGTGGGGATTTTTTTTTCAGTTTCTTTCTTTTAATATCTTTGTAAATTGGATTAATTTGTGTTTTGGACGGTTGCTCAGAAAAAAAACAAGGAATTTTGAAGATATATTGAAGAAATTCTGATAAGTGATATTTTATATACTACATGATTGACTAATTAACCAATAAAGTTGAGGAGTAAATAAATACAGTATATGTAAACAAATGAGTGAAACTAAAAGTATGGACAAAAGACAAATCAGAACATAAATATATCCATCAATTATTCTGTTATTTGTCTACAGGAAACAGAGTTATCTAACAGGAAGGGGAGGGGTCACACAGGACATAACACTGCTCATTAGTCACAATGAGCTTCATCAAGTGGTTCTTTCCCGCTACTGGCTGGTAAAGTGAGGCGTCACGTGTTCAGTGTTCAGTTTGGTTGTGTCTGGTTTTGTTAGGTTGAATGAGCCACTGCAGGCACAGACACTGTGTACACAGTGATTGAGGAGGTGATAAACGTGAGTCAGGAGCAGGAAGAGGCAACAGAAGGGAGCATGTTTGTTTTAAAATAGACATAGGAAATTCCTAATGAATGAAATCAAGAGGTGTGTAAAGGGCCAAAAGCAAGCATGTTGTTCTTTACAGTAGTGAACAAGCATCTGATTCAGCCTCTCCTCGCTGTCTCTCATGCTGCATATTCATCCCTGCCTCGCACACTCTCGTGCAAACAGACAAAACAGCACCAGTCCACTGTCTGCAGCAGTGGAAGCAAAGAGGACAGAGACCGTCTGTGTGTGGAAACTTCTACTGACTGGAGTGAATCACCAAAGGGTTGAAGATGCACCAGAGATAGCACTGTGGAATTGTGTCTGACTGAGTTCATTAGTTGAGCAAACATCCATGGCAGTGCATCCACTCACGCAAGAACATCAAATTAGTAGTTCCTTTCAAACTAAACGCCTACAGACATGTAAACTTCCCTGTGACCTAAGGAGGTGATACACACTCATCTGTCGTTCGGTCTGGTTCAGTCATTTTACAGTTAGCCACTGACTTTTACATTACAAATGTGGTATTTGTGTTTTCCTCTAACATAAATAATTCCGTTTAGACTTACTTTAGAACTGTGTGCACTAAATCCAGCTTGGGACATCTCCATCTCAAAGGAGGAGGTGAAATTGCTAGTGGTGGCTGAGAAAGGAAAAGTTCATTTTAAACACATAAACCACACAAGATGAGAGTATTAAAATCATGTTCTCTTTAAAGGAACAGTGCAACATTTTTGGAAAATACGCTGATCCATAACCCTTTCTTGCAGATTGCTAGACTGATACCTCTGTCATGTTCCTACAGTAACTATGATTCTAAAGCCAGCAGCCTGTTAGCTCAGCCTCCGTCTACCGGCACTTTTAATGCTCACTAATTGACACATTATACACGCATCTCATTTGTTTAATCCGCACAGACACAGAAGTGATTTTGTGGGGAGTTTTGTGCAGCAGCTACTTCTTGGTAAACAGAAGTTTGCTAAGATAACTGCCTAATGGTTGTACCTTCATATCTGCCTCACAGACATTGACCTGGTGTCAGTGTTCTCATCTGCAAGAAAGCAAATAAGAGTATTTCCAAAATGTTGAACTAATTCTTTAAAGGTGATGAGGACCAAGGGAGCTTAAGATTTTGTGAGAATGCATGTGTTTTCAGGAATACCTTCCAAGGCAAAAATCTTATTTCCCAGAGCGTCAACAATGGTCAACAACGCCACCTCGTCAGACACGTTGAAGAAGTGATCTTTGAGCGGCTTACTGGAGATGGACTCAATCTCCTTGATAAACTTTTGCACATCTTCTGGCATTTTGTTCTGACGATTGTAGTCTCCCAAAACCTGGAAACACAATCAACTAGCTTAACAACATCAGCGGCTATAAGCATGACTGAGTCACAGAGCGAGTAACCAGATGTTTCAAATGATTATGGTTAAAGAAGTTGTTCATTTCACCTTCCCTTGATTTAACTGATGTGCTGTCACTTGTTAAAATAATATACTTGACTAAGTGTAACCGATTTACGGGCTTTGACTGAAATCATTCAGTATTTTCTGTCAGTAAAATGGCTTTGTAACACTATGATTTCAATAATCTGCATACTCCAGCTAGCCCTCTCAGGAATAACAAAAAAGCTTTTGCTGGATTTACTGAACAGTTGCATAACTGGCAACCCAGAATTTAACCTTACATTAAGAAGACACAGAACAAACATGTTAATGAACAAAGGTCGTTTGTACTCACTGCAATGCCAAACCTCTCGATGCCATCATCGTTACAGTCTTTGATGACTTTGTCTAGATTATGGAAGTCATGTGACTCTCCGTCAGTCACAATCACCATGACTTTCTTCACGCCGGGTCGTGCACCACGTTCAGGCATGAAGGCCTCTTTCCTGATTGGTAGAAATTTTCAAAATTCAGCTAAAACAACACAACTTAAGGAGCACCTGATGAAACTGGGTCCTTAGCATTAACATGCAATTTGTTTTAAGATAACTAAAATATCTAAGCCAAATGACGACAGATGATTATGTATATTAGGCAGCTCCCATAAACTTTTCTCACATATGTCGTAGTGCTCACCAATACTTTTGGTGTGTAAAATATGTGGCGTTCCAATTTAAGCTCATCTTTCACTATGAGGTTTAACTTAGTAAAACATACACTATGCCTGACCAGATGCATGTTGGACCAATGAGGGAGCTTCTGCTGGGTAGTTGAGGAGAATTTTGACCAATGACGTCCCAGTAATCAATGTGTTTGACCAATAGGAGGGCTTCATGTTGATGTCTAAGATAAGAAGCCTTTCTGAGTCTATTTTCCAGCCTAACAGAAATGACACCATCCCATTTCTTTCCAGAACAGTTATGACTTAATTGAAAACTTCGGCCTCAGCGTTGCCAGGCTGGCCCGGATGAGCTGGACGGGTTAATGTTGAGTACCTGGCAGTGTCAATGCCGAGGAAAGTCATGGTCTTGAAGCCGGTCTGCTGAGGAAGGTCTTTGACAAATTTCAGCAGATCACGAGTGTTGTCAAACTGGCTCAGGTTGACCCGGTGCGTCACAGTCTCACCGTAGGACACTATTCCCACCTGGAAAACGCACACAAACACAAACACGCACATTTTTCTTGTAAACGTTTTCCTACATTAAATTTATTTTTTCTTTTCTCTGTTTCCATGTTCTTGTCTCCTCTGCTGTCCCCTCCCAGACAGTCTGCAGAGGATGTGGTTGGGTCTGGTGGGGTTTATATGACACAATTTTCTTTATACAGCAGGCAGAGGACTTCAGCAGCGATGGAAGATGTGACTTACAACCGCTGGGCTGCACAGAGAGAAGACTTTCCAGTGTTTCCCTCTGGAAAACTCCACTAGCTCCAGGCCAGATCAGTGTAACCATAATAAAAACTAACCACCCATGTGCAGAGCGGACAGAAATAAACTCAAGGTATAACTTAGTAAGAGGCTAAAATTACTTTAAAGACTTTAAAGTCTTCAGTTCATCAAGTCTGCGTTATGAAGGGCATCTTACACTTATTCTTACTGTTGGCACCATGTGGAAAATTCCATAATGGAGAGTACTTATGTCATTCAATATAATATAATATGAAAAACTGAGTTGGCAGCAAATAATATATTCCTTCATTCATGATTTTTCAGTGTAATGTTATATAATCCATCTATTTATCCACCTGATGTTTAACATTGCATAGCCCCCTATGTTTAAGACAAAAACAGTCATTTCCAGCAGGAATTAACACTGACCTGTGAGAGTTTAGGTCCAATGTCAATTTTCCCGATGAGGCGTTGCAGGAAATCGATGATACTGCTCCAGGGAAAGATACTGTTAGATCCATCCAGAACCATCACAATGTCCAGCTCCTTCCCACAACCTGGACCAATGCCAGAAATTATAGTTGGTTAGAGGATTAGTTTGGTTTTCGATTTCTCTGTATGCAATTACAGGTGTACTGTGAGGTGAGATTGGCCTTCTGTTTACAAAACATTACATGTTTTATATGTTGTATATCTTTTCCAAATCTGGATGCTGGTCTTAATAAATGCATTAAAAACACAGATTTCACTCCTAAGAGAGAAATTTGATTATGTAGCACATTCAGACCTCTTCCTGTTCACTTGTGTCCACAGCAGGCACACTACACTACACAACACTACACAACACAAGCTTCAAATTGAAATGTAATAACGTAGGGCAGCGGTTCTGAAATTATGTTATGTACACTTTTACTCGAATCTTTGTTTTGTTTTCTTGTGAATTAATGTATAATTCTAGGCACTGAAAGCCTTTTAAGAATTACTGAAACAGAACAACAAATAGATATTTTAATAGTGGTATTGTTTTATTTCTGGCCTGCCACGTGCTCGTACTAAAAGTCTTAAATAGGTTCAGACTGCTGTGGTGAGAATTTTAACTAAATCCAGAAAATGTCACCACATTAATCTAATTTTAGCTTCCATTCACTGGCTCCCTCTCCATCTCAGATCAGACTTTAAGGTGCTTTTAAAGGCGTACCAAATTCTAAATGAGCTTGCCCCCTCATACCTGTCTGATCTCCTTAAACCTTATATTCCAGCTCTGCTGTTCCCAGAATACAGGGCTCCTCCTTTCTGTACCCACAGTTCAAAAGAAGTCAGCAGACTGCAGAGATTTTTCCCCTTCCTCTGGAACAACCTCCCTGCCGACATCTGATTCCAAACCTAAAACTCATCGTTACGTCTTGACTTTCATTTACCATCTTATTCTTTTACTATTTCAAGCTTTGTACCTGTTCCCATTCTACCACCTGGCCTCATACTCAATTAATCAGTTAAACCCAGTAAATACAGTACATTAATGTCTTTTTGCAGCACTATATGAGCAGACTGTGGATATATGTGTTTGTTTCTGTTGAAGGAATGCCAGAGAAAGTGATACTGAAAGAATGTGAGAAACAGAAAGAGAAAACGACTGTTTACTCTGGTTCTTTCTACGTTGTTTCCTTCCTGGGAAACAGAGTGCAGGCCCAGTAAACTGTCTCCTAACTTGGGCATACAACGCAGCAGAAGGGCTGGGCCAGAGAGGGATGGGGTCGTAGACAAGTTTACATTAAGAAGAATGCTCTAATCTCTCTCTTCGTTTAGGGAGGGTGAGGAAGGTTTGATGTCAGGGTCTTGGGTGGTACCACTCTGAAGAGTAGATTATAATCTCCTATTCCCGACAGGCAATTTGTGCAGATGCTGTCATGTCCAGTTCAGATCTGCTGTGTCTTATTCTGTCAGGCTGCGTACCTTGCACGGTCGGTGCCAAAGAGTTGATGATCTGGAAGGAAGAGCTGACATTTGCACAAACTCCTGTGATGTACTGCTGCTGGCCGCACATGTAGCCATACTGAGGACCACACGCCTGTGGAGACAGGACACACACACACACACACAAACACCAACAAACTGAGACTTTAGTTGCTAGAGACAGTAAAACTGTGTTGGGCTATTACTGGTTAGGTTTCCACTAGTATGAGGTCATGGGTGAGAGGAGGTTCAGGGCTACTGAAGAGAGAAACCCAGAGGAAAGAACTACTCAAACTGAGGATTACACAGAGACTATTAAAAACCACCAGACTTAGCTTCTCCAGAGAGAAAAAGAGGAAAGAGAAGCAGAGAAAGTGAGCCTGCAAGGGAGTAGGGCTTTCAAATGACCTACAATAACTGGAAAATTCAATAGCATCTATTAATCTTTCTGCCTCACTTCCCCACATTCCCCTGCATGCTCCACAAACTCAATGCTTTCCTCACATTAGGAGGAATACTGGTGTTGTACAAGAACAAGACCAAGACCAAGCTACGCTAGCAGCTCTGTGAGGTTGCAGTGCTTTGATCTAAATGCTAGCATCAGCATGCTAGCATGCGCTCAACGACAACGCTAATGTAATGCTGATGTATAGCAGGTAGGCTATGCTACATAACAAATTCACTATTTTTACTATGTTAACCATCTTATTATTGCTACTTCGCAAATGTGAGCATGCTAACATTTTAGCTGAGAAAATAAGGTTGATGGGATGGACCTGATGATGGGGCTACATGGAATGGTAAATGGACTGCATTAATATAGCACTATAACACGCACATCAGACCAAGGACACTACGACGGTGGACTGAAGAGGCCGGGGATCGAACCACCGATCTTCTGATTAGTGGACGACTCGCTCTACCTCCTGAGCGACAGCCACCCCTATGTGAAAAGTCACAGATGTTATTAGGATTCATCCTCGTGGTCACCACGAATGTCTGTACCAAATATTCATGGCAATCTATTGAGTACTTGTTGAGCTATTTCAGTCTGGAACAAAGTGGTGAACCAACCGACCAACAGACAGACTGTTATCCCTAGATCCCAACTGACATGGCTAAAAAGTAGACATGTAAAGCATTTGGTAAGCTTCAAATACACACATTACCTGGATGGTAATTACACTGTGCTGACAAGTATTGTTAAAAGACCAATTTTACATCTGATATGGGTCACCTGAAATCAGAATTGCCATATGTTTTGCATTAACTCTGATGGGTGTTGAATTACAGAACATAAACACAGGCACAGTGTTGAAGAGTTGCGTTAACACTCATGTTAACCACATTATGTGTTGGGGTTGGGGCTTCAGTTATAGCTGCAGCTCTATAGGATCTGCCCTCACAATCCAACATAAGTTGCATAAAAATATATTTATTGCCATTTGTCCATTTTTTCTGTAATTTTCACACCCTGTGAATGTCATAATCATGTATAAATAAAGTTTTATTAATACCCATAAAACCTAATGGGCCTCACCATCTCCTACATAAATTTCTGCATTTATACACTTGATTTACTGTATCCTGTTACATTCCCAGGACATGAAGCCTAACTGGGAAACATGAAGGGTCAAACTCACTGTTTCGTGAACATATACTTGCCGCCCGGTTTCTTGCAGAAAATATGCAAAGTTCAGTCCCCCTTTTGTCTTTGGTATGGAAAATGTACTGTAGAGCACTTTCATATACTATAAAGGGCAATTTCCCCCTCACCAGAAATCCTCCGTTGGGATTCGTCACCAGTGTGGTTCCCATGGTCATGTTCTCCTTGACTTCATTTACGTTGGGAAAAGTTGTGTTTTCTGAAAAAAAAGAAAAAGGGATGAATAAACAGAGTGAGACAAACAGAGAGAAGAACAGAGGAAGGACAGCTGGATAAATTCCTCTTCTTCATTTTCCCACAGGAAGAGACGCTTAAACTCCTTCCTTAATTCCATCCACCTCAAGAAGATGTAATAACCCCTGACATGTGGTTAAATTTAGTTTGTTTCATGATTTTTCCATACTGTCCCTCGGTGTGTAGCTTATGGCCATTAGTAAAGGATATAGAGCACAAAACAAAATGTTTTGTTGATAAATATCCCAGTTGTGGTGAAGAAAAGAAATAGAGGAATTGAGTCATTAAGCAATCACAACATGTGGCTAAAATTAGATTAACCATTGCTTCAGCTTGAGAATGCCTCGAATCTGACTCACGTTTTTTTTTCCTAAGGGATCCATATAATTTCTCAAACTCATTCACATTCACAATGAGGCTCTTTGATAAAAAAAAAAAAAACATTTCTGATTTTCATTAGCAAGCAGTTATGACTTTGGTATGAGCTCTTCTTCAAACCAGGAAACCACCACAAACAGAACTGTTAGTAGTTAGAAGTGTTGCGCCCTTTTTCATTCCTCTCTGTATGGGAACTTTCTATCCTTCCTATTTCCTGCCGTGATGCTTACTAGAAACCACAAAAGAAGAGAACACATTTGGGCTGTTTATGACAATAATCTTTCTATTATTCTAACACACTTCTTATTTAAGGCACAATAATCTGCCATACACCACAATAAACTAGTGAAACTAAGTCGGTTAAAAAAAACTTCTTTCTTAATTATCTTAAAAGTTGAGTGACACAAACCGAGACCTTGCACCTCATGATGCGTCCACGTGGGACTGAAAGCAGCTTTGTGGAGCTGCAGAGGAGAATACAGTCTTTGTCCTCAGTGAACTGTGACTCCAGATAACTATCAGAACAAATCACACTTATCACACAGTCCCTCTTGGTCTTGAATGACCTCTCACAAGTCAAAGGGAGAAACAGGTCAAATACCACTTTGTAAAGTGGCTTCTACTAAAATACTGTATACCAGTGTTTTACCACGCAGTAGAAACGAACTGTGATGTTTTTCTTTTACAGGGGCGTTACATGCAACATTCTAGTTTATCAAGATCGTGCTCGTCAGTTAAATACTGCGCAAACTGCATGCATGAAAATAACACTTGTTGTCTTGTGAATCTCACAAGATAAATACATAAACCTAGAAAACATGCATCATAGTTAAGTAGTTCTCCAGCTTGTAAGACTGCAGCCTGAATTTGCAAATCTGAGGTTGGATTTAATTTTCCAAACAGACTGTAAACAGGACACAATATTGTTTAGCAGACAACACACTCTGTTTCCAGCATTTCATCACACATAATAGTCCTGGCACAACCACCTTTCAGTTTTATGGCTCAGACGGAACTGTGATTAAAAATTACAACACAATAACCACAAACATTCAAGTTCACTCATTATGGTTTGGCACCTCTCTCTACTGTGCTGGAATAGTGCAAACCGAGTTTGGAGACAGATCTGGCAGTGTGAGACAAGGGCGTTGTCAGTGGGCGTAGATTGAAATGACTCTGCAGGCATCAGACTTTAAGATGATTGACAAGCCTTTTCCTTCAGTGGAACATCGACATCCTGCTCGGCTGTCCTGGTTTTTCCTCAGAAGTGCTCATAAAATATCACTTTAGACATCCAAAAATAAATTGGTGTCTGAATCATACCCAGTTTCACTTTAAATTCAAAATACATTGAACTGTTGTTGTCATCATGTAAACCACTCCCTGCTGTTTGCTGAGTGGTCTGGCTCCGGCTGCCCGTCCAAATCAATTCCCAATGGACGTTTTCCAGACTAAACTTGAGTTTAGGCTGAGAAATTTAGGCTTTAGCCTGATAAAACAAATATAGCACACTCCACTGATGGGGTGGGGGTTGGGGGGGTTATCATTTCCAGCCATTACTGTACATCATCATCGCTTTAAGCCAGGAATTTACCAGCAGCAGAACCGTGACTCCTGTTACTTGATAATAATCCAGAGGTGTAAACAGCTGTGTTGAAAAGTATCAATCCCTGAGATGGGAATCCACGTGTGCATATCTAATACAAACACTAATTCTCAGTCGTCTTGTGTCAACACACAGACAAACGCTAATACAGACTTTGGAGACTGTTGACCGGGAGCTAAATTGTGTTTATCTGTTTAATCAAGATATAATTGGAAGGACGAAACATTAAAACCTTGTTTATTTACTGTCTTCCCGTTTTGATGGGCCTTACTTCCTCCCCGGACCCTTACAGTAGACTTAAAAACACAGTACAATTACACACACCAACCAGCGCTAAGATCCACAGGATTTGTACATACAGTTGATGTTAAGCGTGTTATAATAACTATAAAGGAGATGACCGGCAGACTTTTTCACCCTGGGTTTTACCTCTCAGGCTACATCATTGTTGTGACCCTATGCTAAAAGGTATACCTGCAAACAAACCACTCAGGGATTAAAACTACTACTAAAGAAGCCCAGTGCTCTTTGTAGTATAGATGAAAATGCTATATTATCTATATTTACCAGCTATATTGACTGTTATAAGACCATATAGGTATAAGGTCTCTATCAAGGAAACTAAGCATGGTTTAAAAAAATACCTGTTTTAATTTCCCATAAGGTGACATCTTCAAATGTCTTGTTTTTTTGACCAACTGTCCAACACCCAAAGATTTCAGTTTGATCATGTGTTACAAAGAAAAGCATAAAATACTCATATCTGAGAAGTTAGAAACAGCTAATATTTGACATTTGACATGACTGATGAAATGGAAATGAGAAATATTTAATAATCAAAATAATTGCTGATTAATTTTTTTGTTAAATGACTAATCAATTAAATCGACAAATAAGTCGTAATATGAAATTCTATCTTAATTTCTAATTGAAGGTCTAATTTCTAGTACAGAGGTTTAAGTAGCTTTTCATATTTTATTTTATTATAGAAAGCAGAATAAATTTCATCCTGGACACACACACACACACACACACACACACACACACACAACACACACACACACACACACACACACAAACACACACAAACACACACACACACACACTTCTTACTTGGCAGGTCCAGTTTGATACATGTGTTGTTCCCCGTCCCAACAGGACATTTGTAGACGTCTCCGGTCCGTCTTGCTGGCTGGCCCGACAGCGGTGATCCGATCAGAACCCTGAAAAATTAAAACAACAGTTGAGATTGGCTGATTAGAAATCCTGCGTAAGACCAAAGAGCAGCATCACACTTTAATGATCATGATAACAAGCACAACTCAAATATTAGTGCAGAAATTAAGTAGGTTGGAAGTGACTACAACAATTTAGGTTTGCCTTAATTATACTTACATAGTTGAATTGAACATAAACAGCAGGTTCAGATTGGCTGATAAAGCTGTATAGCTTATTATAATTGGCTATAACTGAACCTGTGACTGTCATATTATTATTATCATCACCCTGGAGCTATAATATGAAATTGAAATAATATTGAAATAGTTCACATCAAAAAATCCCTTACTGTACTTATCACTTCATTTCCTCATTACATACTATTGCATGATAACTTGCAGATGTCTGCAGATCAGTGCTATATTGTGTTACACGCCCATGTCCATGTGTGAGTTTCATAACACCGTGTCAGTCTGTCAGTGAACTGATGCTAAAAAGAGTCAGTCATCTGCCCTCCTTTAAACATTCAGGCTTATTAACATTCCTCGACTCTAATGGGCCCTGGTCATCTAAAGCAGGACAGAGAGTGGAACAACACACTCGGAGCTCAGTCAACTGTCAGCAGCAACCTGCATGTTACATCACCTCATGGCTGCTATCTTTTTCCTCTATAATATTCTCCCACTGAGGGCTACATATCATCTCTAATTTTATTGCCCTTCCTCCTTATTTCCCTGAGATTTCTCTATAATTCTGTGTTTTATCTATTTTTTTTTCTTCTTTTATCTGTTCTCCTTCACTCCTCCAGATCTCCGATGCCCTCCTTCTTCTCTCTGCCTGCTTCAGCCCACGTTCATTACAAAGTTCAACTTCTTCAATCAGGCCCTTATCACTTTTCTCTGAACCGGAACAAAATGGTGCTATCTAGTGATGCTAAAGAGCCAAAGTGTTTACCAGTGAACAGTGTGGAGGTTCAGCCTCAGCTGGTTCAACTGATTAGCAGTGAGTGAATTACTGTAACTGAGCTCACATGAGCTCGATAAGATCATCGCTGCAGAACAGCATCAGGTACCGACATGTGGGAAAGAACCAGACGTGGTGCCACAACAGGTTGGAGAGAAGCAAACTGTTAAACTGTAAAGACTGGAGTAACTGAAGGAGAGCTGTAGTTACACAGAGCCATTTACCACAATCTAATAACGTTTAACAAGGTTTTAAAAATGTGTTCCCAGACTGTTTTAGCAAGGAGCCATGGATGCTTGGTTTCAGTGTATTTACAGGCTGGGTATGTGGATACTCTGGTGGGCATTTTATGTTTAACAGCTAGAGTAATAAAGGCAAGGATCCCCATTACAGCAGCATCTGGTGCGCTCCCCCTCACTTAGTTTTACAGGTGAAAGAGGGTTTGTAGACTTTGTTAATGTTGCGGAGTTGAATTAAACTGATCCGAGTACTTGTCTTGGTGTAATTAAATATCCTCAAGCAGGAACTTTTTTAGCGATTGATCTGAAACATTTGCACAAAACACCAGAGCGAACTAACATTAGATATTTGTGTCACTATGGTCCTTTTCAGACGTGGAATACAAAACACATCGCTGGCTAATCCTGTATCTTGGAGTGATGCCGTTTTGTCATTCAGACATATCGTAGGTACGTGTTACACAAATGTTCCTGACAGGTTTATTTAGACATGACAGGACATTTAAAAGCCACAGTGTTTGTGTGATATTTGTCACCTGGTTTTGTTTTCAATCTTGAACAGAGATTTGTGGATAAACTTCAGGTTTTGGTTGTTAAATACAATATTTGTATCACTGAGATTATTTTTCAGTGTGAGAGACTCTCTCTCCAGAGAGGAAGCGCTGCTCTTAAATTTACTGTGGTTAAATTGTTGCCCCTCACCACAAGGGAAAAATGATATTCCTACAGACTGACCCCACATGAGAACAATTTCCATAATAATTTAAAGTGTTCAACAGAGTTTATTTTCTTTGAGAATAAAAGTGCTATAAAGTGAATAAAATGTGCATTTAATTTCTCTCTGCACATTTTTAAGCTTGTGCTGCTGCTGCTGCTTTTACATGAATCTAACCTCATTCACTTTTATGTCAGTTATTCGGTTTTATGGAAATGTTACAAATTGCCGTCACATTTATGTCTGAAATGGGCTTGTGTTTCGACTAGCATCTGTGAGATGAGGAGGAAATGCTGTAGTGGGGAAAGATGATGAATGTTTGGTCTCTGGATACCCTCATTTCCACAGAACGGCAACAGCTAATGACACTCACCATTTTCCCTCGCTGTTCTCAAACTGTTGGACAGTGTAGCCAAACATGTCCTCCAGTGGACCGCTGAATGACAAAGCATTTTTCTGGTCCACGTTGAAGGACAGCACACGTGTCAGCAGCACTGCAGGGACGGACGGAAAGGAAAGGTTAGACAGAATGCCAAAGGCTATTGTTTAATAAACAGAACAAAGCTTATCGAGGCCCTTCAATCTCCGGTACTGCTCTCCAGTGAGAGTTTAGATGAAATAATCTGATGCATAAATAATCAAACCCTGAAATAAGACACTTGTGTATTAATTTTCTCATATAGGAAAGCCATGTTAATGACAGGAAGGTAAGGCTTAACAAACATTCTCAATAAACATTTAGAAATTATTCAAGATGCAACCCGGAAATGAAAAGTAAACACATCTAATAATAGAACAGCTTCATAAATAATGGCCATTTTGTTAATATAGCCCCAATATTTATATAAATCTCACGGTATCAAAAATATTCAGTAATATACCGTTTATAGAGATGGTATACCAAGATGAGGGATGAACTGTGTGAACCAAATCACACACACACACACGCACACACACACACACACGCACGCACACACACACACACACACACACACACACACATATGAGTCATTCTGGAGGACACTGGAGGAATTTCAAACATTAATGTGAAGCACTTTTGTGAAGTCCAGTCTGACCTACAGGACAATGACTTCTTCTCTGCTCTGTGCACAGTCTGCGTCCGTCTGTCACTGAGCTGAGTATATCACAGAGGTTCTATATAAATCCATCCATGTCTCATTGTGCCTGCACCACAATGACACTCTTTATATCTACTGTGCCAAGGAATTCTTTCAGTGTAATTTATTAAATTCCTGGACTTGTGAGGGAGTGCAGAGGAGAAGAGGGACAGTGGGATTGCAACAAAGAGCGAGCGTGTAGACACAGACCACATACATGGAGACACAAATAAAAAGCAGCTATTTGTTCTTTTGATGATGATGCTTTGTGTTTAATGTGTCCGACCCAAACAAAATAGAGAGCTACCATATTTAGTCTGGACTGAAGTCATTAGCCCAAGGAAAAAAACTGACGCTGGCTGTTCGGTCAGCTGGTCCACCACTTCGGCCCAAACATGAAATATTCCAACGACTATTAGACGGACCGCCATGAAATTTTTGTACAGACATTTGTGGTCCACAGAGAAAGAACCTACTGACTTTGGTGTTCCCTGATTTTTCCTCTAATGCCACAATAGAGCTTTATAGTGGCACGTACAGCTATTGGATGGATTGTCATGCAATTTGGTGCACACATTAATGTGACCCTTTAGGATGAATTGGTGAACTTTGACGAACCCTTAATATTTAATCAGCACCATCATCAGGTCAACATTTTAATTTGCCTGATGCACCTGCAGAACTAACGACATTCCCATCAGCCTCAGCTGACCACTCTTTCTTTTTTCTTCTTGTATTCATCAGGGGTGCAAAAAAACCCAACAAGAAGAAACCTGGCACTGGTTTTATTTGCAATCACTGTCTAAGCATCTTCATTGTCGTCAGAGTGGTACTAAATTCATCTTATTATATAATAAAATAAAAATAGATAAATTAGACTGTTGTTCATTCCCAGAGATTCAAATATTTCACACAAATAAAATAAAGTTAAAAAAGATAAGTAGTATAAATGTTCTTGCAGAACAGCATACCACTGAATAAACTGTAAGGACTTAAAGAATGTACAACATGGCAAATGTAGAGTCAATCTATATCTCTGATTTGCTCTTTCTTCTCTTTAACTTTTCAGTTTAATTATGTTTTTACTATTTGACTCAATGTATCTTTAAAAATGAAAATGTAATCAATCAATGTTAACGTCTTTTGATATAATTTTTAAAATGTATTATAACTAAACAGTCCAGACTGTATTCTGTTACGACTCCTGAACTGCTGAATATGTGTTGTATCCTCTTGTGCACCTTAAAAGGAAGAGCTTGGTTGAAGAAAGACAGAGAAAGCAAATACAAGCAAACATCTGTGCATGTGTGGAGGCCTAGTCCTTAACTCAAGGAGGCTCAGATGCATGAATCATATGTGATTACGTCTGTTATGACCCCTCTCACTGCTTTCTAACGAACAGAGGAGTTGGAAAAACATACTGCTGCCAGTCATCATCCAGTCATGTTTAGATGATGAGCACATAGATTTCATATAAGATTACAACTTTTAACGTTCCTGTCATGCAAAGAGAGGAAGACAGAGAGGAAGAGAGAGAGAAGCAGATCTGCAGAGTCATATACTGGAATCCCAGCCAAGAAATATTATCCCCTCTGTTTCTCCCTCATTCATTTCTGTACTTCCTCTGTTACCCCCTCTCCATCTCTCAGAGAAGCTCCATTTCCTGTTCCTATTAACCTGATTATAGACATCCCCTCAAATCCACAGGTACACACACACACACACACACACACACACACACACACACACACTCACACTCACACTCACACTCACATAGATACACACAGCTAATTTAGCTGATTTAAGATGGCTTCCTGCCAAACAGACCTTTTCCATTTATCACTGACTGAGCTCAAGTACATTTCACAGTCACGCTGGCCTGAGCTGTAAATCATACAGGAGCGCCCTTCGTCTACTGACACACACGTCTTTTGTGTATACCCATCTCATTTCGCTGTGTTTGGTGTCTCTTGGCTCTGCTCTGCTCAAATCCAAACCAGTGAGTTATGTAACCAGCTATGAGCTGGGCCAACATCTGCCCTGGAAAACCAATAAGTGGGCTTGTCCTTTGTGGATGGAAATGGCCTCATAAGCCTCTGAGGAATTGGCAAATAAAGCTGTCCATCATTGTCTGGAGGGTTCATGTGGTACTCTGTTACACATGGTGAGCTACAAGCAAGGATCTGTGCTGGTTGACCCACCAATTTGGTCCAGACTGAAATGTCTCAAAAGCTATTGGACCACTGTGCCTGCGTACAGCCTCACAGAGCCGTGAGCATGGCTGTACACGCCCAGTGTTGTTAACATTACAAAAGTACAGCACGAGACAGTAAGACAGTCAGATACAGGGCTGCAGCTTAAGATTGTTTTCAGTAGATTGACCCTTTGATTATTATTTTTTAATTAACCACATAGTTAGATAACAGCAAAAAATGCTCATCCCAAGATGATGTGTTCAAATGCTGATTTTCTCCAACCAACAGTCCAGTGCGTTTACATTTCCAGTGTCAAAAGGTACAATTATTATGTCAACTGAGTAATCAATTATTTAACCAATTATCACAAACTAACTAAACATCAGCAACAATAGTGTTTGTTAGTGGGCCTTGGTAACAAAACCCCCTTACGACATGTCGTCATCGGCTCAGTTTAATCAGTCCAGCTGTCTACACAGGCCTTGTCCCAGCTCGTGTTTCACTTGCGCTATATGCTTGTAAATGCAACCGAAAGCGTATTTTTATGCTGTGAGTCTATTTTCTTCTGTTTTACGCACGTAGCAGCAGTCATTGTGTCTTGGGCTCTGAGCGCTTCCAAAACACGAGACACCTACAGTTGACAGTGTGCCTGAACATATCCTGTGTAGAGACAGACTGAGGAGTGAAGCTGCTGCTGTCGCTCTGCGTCACCTCCTGTGTAAACATTGTGTTAGTCTTGTTTCAGCGGAAAAAGGGGGACTAGCAGATATAATATAGTTCCTGTGTGTCATTGCTTATTGTGAGAAAAATCTTTTTGTTCACCAGAAATGTCTAATGTAAATTGGTTCAAATGCCACAGCCTTAAGACTACAACATGTCTGTTTTCAGTCAAGCTCCTCCTGGTCCTGATTGATCCTGGCAGTTTGTCAGACACACTAACCCACAGTAAAACCCTGCTGCCCTCACGGCCACAGTTATCAAAACCCAAACGACTCCATTTAACAATCCTGCAACACATCAAGAAAAGTAGCAAAAGTCAGATGTGCCTGATACAGCCAGGGCACAGATTAGCACCTGTCGGCCTGTGAGACATCAAACCAGCTATAAAAATGACCCCAAGTCAGCACCTGTAGGCTTCAAAGCCTCGTTGAGCCACAGTAAAAACACACACCCGACCCGCACCTGCTCATCTGTAACATATCTAACCAGCTATAATCAGCTTTAAAGCTTAACACAAATCAGCACCTGTGGGCAACAAAGTCATTAAGCAACCCTGAAACTCAACCTTAATCAGTTGTGCTAAGAAGCACGTGTCACTTGTAAAGCTGATCCAAGACAGACCATTAAAACAAATCTCCTAAAATTAAAGTAAGCAAACATCTGCAGCAGCTCAGAGATGGGATAATCTCAATGATACATCAGCTGGAGTAAAAGAATGAATGAATTAATGTTTTTATGACTGACTGGTGTTTGACTCTTCAAAAGGTCAAAAGGGGCTTTGGGTGGGACCTGGAGCTTTTCTTCACCATGTGCTGGCATTTAACAATAGACTCTGCTGGCAAGGAGTGAAGCCTCATATTTTTGCATGGCCGTGGGCAGCCTAGAGCCATGAAGAAGTTATGAAACTGAAATATTTCCAGATTTCCTCCTTTGTTCATTTATCCTTATCTGCTTTTCTTCTCCACTGCCTTTTCCTCTCGCTCTCCCATAACTCTCCTCTAACAGCCTTTTTCAGGCTGTTCTTCTTGTTTTAGGCTCCATCAGTATCTACACTTTGCTCTCTAGATACTCTAGGAATGGTTATCACGAGCTGAACTGATAGGCTTCATCTCTGCGGACTTTGACTTCATTTTCTCATGTGGTTGCTGCTCAGTCGCTGCTTTATTCTTGGCGAATGTAGAGTATGTGGGTGTGCAGTGGACACAAGAGGTCATGCATGTGGGCGTGTTTGCATCTTCATACGCAGAGAACAAAAAGGCCGAATTCCTTTGAGTTTTAGTGGTAATGTCTGAAGCGGGGAAAGATAAATTCATTCGACTTTTATTTACTTCACTTTATTTTGCTTAATAAGGCAAGCTAAAACAAAGAATGCACTATCATCAGTGTCTGTCTGTCTGTTTGTAAGCAGGATTAGCACCAACTTGTTCGAGAGATGGGCCATTTGACAGGGAAGAAGCTGTTTAATTTTGGTGGAAATCTGAATCATTTGCTATGAATTTGGATATTTTTTTCTTGTAAGTCTGGCGTGGGCTGTTTGACACTGACCTTGGGCGTGCCCGTGCGTTTGAGCTGAAAATATTAGTATTAGTTGATCTAAGTTTTTAAACTGTCAAATATCAATATCAGCATCAGCCTTGAAAGTCCAGTATCTGTTGGGCTATAATGATAATGTTTATATGCAGATGTTCAGCAGATGTACTATTGATAATGTTCCACATCTTAGTTTAGTGTGTTAGCATCCTAAAATTTGCTATTTAGCATTAAACATTACAGCTGAAGATGATGGGAATGTCACTGTTAGCCATTAAAATATTTCTGATGATAATTGTCCAAGGTATAATACCCTCAAGTGGCCGCACTGGTAGCTACTTTACCAGTAATGGCCAGTAATTGATTCAGGTGGAGGATGCCAGGATCGTTATAGTTTTCAACCAGGAGTGGAATGTAGAAATAATAACAGGGAAAATGATTATTTATGATTTGTTTTGCTACTTTGAAACATTTTGAGAGTCATACAGAAATGATTATTTGATCATTTTGAAATGCTTTTTTTTTTGTTACATTCTGATTCATCCTCATCAAATCATCGTCGCCGCCACCATCACAAAGAACAGCAAGAACAAGATCCTCATGAGTAGAAAAGTCGAGCTGACACGACTGACCTGAGACTTGACGTGCCAGTGGTGCAAGAGGGAAAGTCAGAGCATCATCAAAGTCATTAAGATTCATCATCTGGGAACCATGAATCTTTTTTCTTTTTTACAAAATTTCATGGCTCCCTCAACCCTACACACCATTCAGTCTGCTTCCTCTCCTCCACCCATTTATTAATTCATCCTCCCATCCCCCTGTCCCACCAGAACATTATGCAGCTCTCTACTACTTCCTCCTTCCATTCATCTTCTTATCATCTCCCACCCATCCTAACGACCCCCCTGCTCCTCTCTTCATGTGTCCTTTCATTCATTGACTGACCATGTCGGCTCAACGGCTCAACGGTGTCAGATTCCACTCTCTGAAACTTCCAGATGTATCCTCTGGAGCTTTTCTTTTCACCGGTGCAGAAAACATGCAGGCTTACAAGCCGAGACCCACGCATGACATCATCCCCCCTGGCGGTTGTCAAAGCTTTCAACCACCCCCCAAATTCCCTCTCTATAATGCAGGGGTGGTTGACACCTTCCGAACCATATCCATCCAACAGACACATACACAAGGCATGTCTGCTCAATTTGCTGATCACAACCGTTTTTAACATACAGGGAGAGGCTGGGATGCTGGTGGGGGCTTCCTGGATACATCACATACCTCTGGAGAAACTAAAAATACACACACCCCCAGGGTCAAAGAATGACCTTCCCCCAAAATCAATAAGCAACATGCAAAAATAATCATGCATGTTATGAGGGGAGCAGTGAGAGAAAATAATATAACCATTAGCTTGTGGGTAAACTCCATAGTCCAACTAATCGCCAACTCTTACAGGCATCACCGCAGGTTTATTTTGAGCAAAGTCAGTGAAAACAAAGAGAGACCTTGAGAGAAAACAGAGCTACAAGTGAGATTATAATGACATGAAAAAAAGAGTAGATTGTAGATTGTCGTCTCTCATCCTGTGCACACAGACTGCGTAATTTCACATGCTAACAATTCTGACATAATAATAACCATATGTCTCATTTTAAATAACTTGCTTTGTACTGAATATGAAACAACAAACGGTCCAACTGTAATACTCTAATTGTAGTTTTACAAAGTCTCAGTGCAGTTAATGCGTTCTATCTTCAGTGTCTTTAATAATCAAGTGACTCTAAGGCTTTTAGCCAGACTCTCACTTAACAAACCAAAACACATTTATCTGAACAATCCATTTATATTGCTAAAATTTTAATTAGTGATACAGGAATACATGAACAGTAGAGTGCCTCTAGCTCACTGTCTGCTGTTAAGGTGGATTGATGGCATTAATTCATAGGAAGAGCGAGTGAGGAGCAGCTTGGCCGTGGTTTCAAGCTCACTCTCCGTTTAAACTGTCAACCTTCATTTCCAGAAAACAACTGCTCTTGAAGGAATAGTTTAACACACTTTGGAAAATTTGCTTATTTGCTTTCTTTTAAAAAGTTTGATGAGAAGGTTGATAGCGCTCTCAAGTCGGTGCGTTAAGTAAGGAGCTAGAGGCAGGAGGTAATTCGTTTATCTTACCATTGCAGACTGGAAAAGGAGAGGATTAGCTTGGCTCTCTCCAAAGTTCAAATATACGTCTATCAGCACCTCTAAAGCTCACAAAGTGACACGTTACCCCGTATCTTGTGTGTTTAATCTGCACACAAACTGAAATGTATAAATGATACTGGGAGTTATGTGCTGTCGATATTTCTTGGCTAACAACAGCCAGATGCAGTGACTTACTGAAATCTTGGCCTGGGCAGATTAACTGTTGTTCATTGAGAAATTGTTAGAACACAAACCATAAACGAGATACAGTGTGTTCATTAGTGAGTCTTAGAGGTGCTGATAGCCATTTTTGTGAGCATTGCCAAGAGCCAGGCTAATCATTTCTACCTGCTAGTTTTTATGCTAAACTTAGATAACTGGCGCTCACATTTAACACAAGAGAGTGATAACGATCTTGAAAAGAAAGCAACTCAATGAATAATTGAACGATTTTAAGTGTGATCCATTGATGGTTGGCTCATTGTTTACTGCGCTGTGTATGTGTTTCAAAGAGGCACAGTCATCAGAAACACACCCATCTTTCTCAAACCCTTAAGCGAGAAGCTCGAGTGCGGATTAATCTGATTGCTAGTTATGAGATGTTTTGTAAACTTACTGGATTGAAAAGGAAAAGCACACACAGCAGAAATAATTATATGCTTCGAATCACAGCACAGAGTGTGTGATTTAAAGAGCCTGCACAGGGCTCAGACTGTAGGCTAACATGGTTAAATTAATACAGTATGTCCATCAATTTAATGTTGCTGTCATGTGCCTAGGTTTCCCTGTGATCAAGATAATTATGCACAAATGGAAAATTGAAAAATGCAGATTTAGAAGTGACAAGACACAATACATGACTGTTTTCTGCTTGGCAACGATATACTGAACATTTATTTTGCTTTTTTTTAAAGTTTTTATTCCTTCCTCAGAAACTTTCAATCCAGCTGCATCAGCTGCCAAAGTCTCTTTGAACCTAGTTACTTCATCACCTAATGATTCAGTGGTCTCTTTTTCCTACACTAATCAGTCCATGTGTGTTTTCATTAGATCTTTTTTCAAAGGTGAAAACTTCAGCTCACTGTGGATTGAAGCTCAAAGAAAAGAAAAGATGGTGACATTTTTAAAACTTATCCACATTAGTGTGGACATGGCCTCAGCGGGGGGGAATCCCTCCCCCGTCGACACACTCTCTATCTCTCTCTATCAAACACACAGATGTGTTTACGGAAGGTCACAACTCCTCTTGTGTTTTGTCTCACTGCTGTTTTCTCATGGCTACTCAAGAACAGTAACGAAAAAAAAAACACGCCCACTCTAAATACTGTAAACGAGTAAGATAAACAGGCAAAAATAAAAATCTAATGTTCACACAAAGGCTGAGACATGAAGTCAAACCACGATACTGAGACATAATGAAAGTCTGGGCTGCTCTGATCAAAGAAGTTTCAGATCCCTTCAGTTCCTTCCCCAACTACTAATGTCAAGTTTCTCTCACACCTAAAGACCAAATATCACCTGAATCAACAAAAAAAAAAGTTCTTGCAATATACTTTTCACCAGATCAGTCGTGCAGTGTGGGATAAAGCTGAACTGAGGTGTTGTTGTTACCTCATGATGCAAGATTGAAGCCTGGCTGCACCTTTCTTCAGCTTGACAGTAGACAGAAACTGAGGAACTGAAGGAAGGGACCGTCTCAAAAGATGCATGTAAAATGGGTCCAAAGAGGCATTTCAGATTTTTGTCTAATTGTTTCATAGACGCTATTAAATAAGACACCAAACTTTACTTTCATTTCTACCTGCCTCCTCGCACAATCTCATTTTCTTTAAAGTTATGTAATAGGGTCTCAGCATAGCATTGTCATTTTTCATCACAGACACTTGAGACTCATTTTTCATCCATCTGGTGCTCTCCTCCCACTACATACATATATTCCAGTTTTTAAGAGAATCATGCAATAAGACCCAGTGTATTTCTGACTTGACCAATAAATCTTTTTCCAATAACCTCCCATTTTATTTTCACTGTTAATTTCAACCCAGACAAAGGTGGGGTTCAAATACGAAACATGTTTTTCTATTTGATTAATTTAGGTAAATGCCTACAATATTATATTGTTTTGTTCACAGCTTAACTTTAGGCATGTGTGTAGGCAGCAGTAGAAAACAATATACCGAGGAAAGGAAGCAGACCAGACATTTTCTAACTTGTGGTAAAAGACATGTCCGCTGTTGGTATAATCCGAATAGAGTTATTTATGGACATAAACAGATATGAAAATGCTGATCTCAAATATTACTGGCTGATGCTATTATATGAAGTGAAGAAAAAGAAACTGGCCTCAACAATTAGTAAGTATTGACTGGTTACCTACATATTCTGCCTCATTCAGACCTATCTGACCCTCAGCTCACTGCAAGCTCCAGTAAGTTCAGCCGCTTTTTTCCCATGAAACTTTTGACTGGGAGAGGAGCATCATGACGAGCATGGCCGTTCGTGTTGGCCTCTTGTCGAAGAGGTTAATGTGAACATGTTGCCCCAGGCAGACGCCACAGCCCCACTGCTCCCTGTGTGATGCCAGTTTGATAAATAGCTCTGGCCCACTGCTGGCCTGGGAGACAGACAGAGCGGGACTGGCCTGGTGCACAGATGCGGGAGCAGCATTGCTCTGGCTGCAAACACAGAGAGAGAGAGAGAGAGAGAGAGAGAGAGAGAGAGAGAGAGAGAGAGAGAGAGAGAGAGAGAGAGAGAGAGAGAGAGAGAGAGAGAGAGATCTAACCAGGATCTAAGCTAACAGCACTTCGCAGGTAGCAAGACCCTAAAGGGACTACAAGCATATGTGTGTGTGTGTGTGTGTGTGTGTGTGTGTGTGTGTGTGTGTGTGTGTGTGTGTGTGTGTGTGTGTGTGTGTGTGTGTGTGTGTGTGTGTGTGTGTGTGTTTGGGCCAGGCCCTCAACACCAGCACGTACACATACATTCCAACCTTATCAACTATTTGTAGTAATTTTGAAAATACAAGAAGGAAATACAAAATGTTGCATAATACTCTATAAGTGCCAAACTGCTTTTGAAATGTTGCTTTCAGGATGCTGCATTGACCTATCAAAGAACAGACGAGGACATGACTACATACAAAGACTGTCCTGATGTCTTTAAAAAAAAAAAAAAAAAAAGATTCATTTAACTATATTGCTTTTAACACTGAAACAGCTTGCTTTGACAAACACTGTTTTTTTGACAAATAAACATGTAGTGTGTTTTGTGTGGTTTGTTATATTGGCCACATTTTTATATTCACCACGGCTTTGTAGAGCAAGTGGAACGGGTGTCCCCCTAATACAGCAAGAAACTGGTTTGGGGAGAAATGTCTGTGTGTGTGTGTGTGTGTGTGTGTGTGTGTGTGTGTGTGTGTGTGTGTCTTGCAAGATGATGTGGGGTTTTGATTGGCACACACTGATAAAAACAAGGAAATGACTCTGGACAGGCCTAAATCCTGTTTTACAAATCATTTAATCACAACTACACCCAAAACAGAGGAGGCTTTTCAAATCAATGTCAATTCTGGGAAATGATTAAAGTTTAACACTGGCTGTGTTATAGTTACATTCACGGTGATACTGTCCTCATAATTTTCCAGAATAATTGCTTTCCTTTCTTAGTACCAAAGGAGGCATGGCATGCAAAATTAAGGCTTAGGGAAGATATCTGAGTTGATGGTCGCAGTACAGTGGGTGTACTAAGAGTCAGTGTTGTTTTCTGGATCTGTTTACCTGATGTTTCCCTTAACAAAATCTTGTCTAGTTGTCCAAACTTAACCGTACATTCAATGAATTGCTTTCCTTATTGGGAAAGAAAACAAATTTTCATATTTTTCCATATATTGAACTACTCTGGCTCATATTGCTCCCTCTGCAAAGTGTTCACAACCAATTTTTCTTTCTAAACATATGAACATCTTGACCGCAGAGATGACTAACCCACTTCCCTTTTTCAAAAACAGAAGTAGTAGTTGTCCGCTTTCTATTTAACCTCTGCACTTTTCACTCTTATCCTTGTTTTTGCTCAAACTGACAATACTGCAATCTCCTCCCACCACACATTCTCGGATATGGACCTCCCCTCCGAACTCCCTGTCATCTCGCCAGCAGCTTTCCCCTCCTGACAACCTCCTTTAGGCTTTCCCCTTTGCTTCCCTGTCTACTCAGCTGCGGCCTCCACCTCCCTCCTCTTTGCCCTTGATGCCTCACAACAACTGTGCAGTGCCAGAGGTCATCAGACTGAAAAATACTTCGGCATACACTATCTGTGGACATGGCAGAGAGTGGCTGACTGAAGGGACAAACAAAATCGTGCAAATAAAGCAAATGTTGGCCCTGTGTGTGCCTGTCAATGATTTCTTGTTTCTTTTTAAAGCATTTTAGACATTTCTTCAATATGGAAACAATTATTCCAGTGCTTAACAGGGTTAAGATGATGCTCCTGAAATTGTATCAGTCTGAAGAAAAGTGGTGACGACTGATGAAGTGTGAAACAGATGCTGAATGCTTTTATGTCTTCAACATGTGTCTGTGCGTGGCTGTGTGTGGCTTGACCTTGTGAGGAGGGTAAGACCTACGTAAGCCGACACGACATGTGATGTTGCACCTTCACGGGGGTCTTGTTTATTTGAACACCTTTTGTGACAGATATCAGCTTTCTTTCTTGAGTGTGTGGATGGTGTTGGGTGAAGGTTGGGGATTATCCTACACTTATCTCACTATCTGGGGAGTCTTAGTGTTTACTTTTGGGCTTAGAGGCTCAAACTCTTAGTGGAGATATCCCCTGCTATTCAAACACAATCAGATTCACTGTGATTATTGGACGACTTCTAAAAAATGTGGCAAAAGAAAACGGTAATTATTGCTAATGTTTCCTTACACTGCTATTATGCAAATATCTGATGTTTCCATCTGCTTCCATCTAATTTGCTGAGTCTGTTTCCATTGCACCGTGTCACATTTCGTTTTTGTCAACACACCAACCTTTCAACTTCAGCCAAGCGAATATGTTTGCAATATTTCAATATTTTTTTGAATTTCTGGTATCTCCACTGAGGTTTCTTTGTATTATTATTTGCAAATTGAAAATGCCGATAAAAAAACAGGTGCATAAAACCCCACCTTTAGTCAATCAGTTAATGGCACAGTCAACATTTGAAAGAAATGTTAACTGATCCTCAACCAAAAGATGACAAACAGATGATATATCTACCGTACAGTATGTACCCAACTTTACAAGAATGACAGGGGAAACAAAGTTCTACATGTCACTGCTAAAACCATAAGACTGGTGTGGGTGTTCTCATATTAGCCATATATTAGTCATTTAACAGAAACAGTTTGGCACAGCCATCACCTTGGCAACCCTGAGGTTCCTTTTCTTTCTGGCTCACTTCTGTCTGCCACTGTCAAAGATAGAAAAATGATTCAATGATGACTTAGTGATGTGGTAGAAC
Source organism: Seriola aureovittata (assembly GCF_021018895.1). Taxonomy (NCBI): domain Eukaryota; kingdom Metazoa; phylum Chordata; class Actinopteri; order Carangiformes; family Carangidae; genus Seriola; species Seriola aureovittata. The sequence goes on along the minus strand of NC_079381.1, from coordinate 17,527,440 downwards.
CCAACCCTGGTGTGTGTTCCTAACAGTCATCAGTCACTTTTCTTTATTTGCAGTTCATACTGTAACAACATCAAGAGCCTGAAGCCCTGCAGTTCTGCGAGGCTACAGCGCTCATTGTAAAGAAAACCAGACTGTTCGTTAAACCAAAGTAACAGACTAATGGAACATTTTGATTTGATGATGGTTAGATGAAAAGTCAAACTTAACTTTCTTGCCATTCAAGGTAACAACTACTTAGCGTAAGTAGTTTGTGATAATATCAGCAGACTGACCTAATGAACAGGGTATAACTTCACCAAAGTTAACAAAGATGAAGAATGTCTAAACTGCATGGTAATCCGTCCAATTTTCGTTCTGAACCTCAAACCGCCTGCTGGTGGCGCTAGAGGAAAAGTCAGGGGATCACCCTAGTCATTCTGATTCCTCCTCTGAGAACCATGAATGTCTCTGGAAAAAGTCATGGGAATCCACCAAGTACTTGCTGAGATATTTCAGTCTGGACCAAAGTGGTGGACCAACCTACATTTCCATCCATAGAGCCACACCACTAACATTGGTTAACAAGGAAAAAGAGAGACTGAGAGACTGCAGCTATGTTTGTGGCTCTGTGAGGCTGTAATTAGGCACAATGGTGCACATATCGTCAAAGTCATTAGGCTTCACCCTCTGAAACCCACAGAAGTCTGTCTTAAGTTGTGTGCCGATACGTTATATAGATGTTGAACTATTAGTGAAGAAGTGAAAAGGGGTAGTCTCTGAATCGCCAAAATCATCAGGAGAAATCCTCTGACTGAATGACGCATGTTCAGAGTTTGACACTAAAAGGTTTTCACATTCACCTCTCTGTGCTCACCTAAAATCTGAGTTTAAAGCATGTGAGTCTGGATTTTTCAATCAGGGAGGTGGCATAGATGTATTTTTAAGAATTTCTAACCAGGTAATGTAATTCTTTAATGAAAATAAAATAAATAAAATAGGTTTGAATCATGTAAATGTTTCAACTAAGTCCAGGCTTAGTTACACCGTGCCCGTCTTTGTTTATATGTCTATAGCCTTTTAATCTGAATTAGAAAGTGACTGACAGGTGGCCAGACAGTGTCTGATCTGGAGAAGGCATTGCTTCTGGCTTGCTTTTAGGCAGAGACATACATTCAGCAGAGAAAATGTAATTTTCAGTCTTTGCTCATTTTTATTTTTGATGATTAATTGCACACAGAACCTGTGAGTAATCAGATCCTTAATTAGATTTTAACTGAGGATCTAAGATGTCAAAGCGACTTGTACATTTCTATGTTACCAAGTAAGTCAAAATCTACATGATGCAGAAATGAAGCTGTAAAAATGGTTACATCCAATGACCGCAATGTTTATACACATATCCTGTCACCCAAGGGTACCCAGTCAGAATGAGACTGGGGACCTTTGTTGCACTGCTTACCCATTTCTCTCTTTCTCCACATTTCCTGTTCATAACTATAGTGTAAAATGTCCAACAAAATAAAATAAATCCCTTTTTAGATGTTTTGTCTCAGACTAGCACTCGGTGTAAGCTAAAAAACAAGACTTAAAGGTGCAACTGTCATCAGCTTTGATCAGTGCCAGGAAAGCTGTGACTGATGTTATAAATACACCAGCTTTACCTGAACTTTAACATCTTCCACTCTGCAAACTCTAGCATCATGCCTGACACATGTTGCACAGATAGCAGAATCAGAAACAGTTATATATCTTTTGCGGTTTGAGGCAGCAGAGTATGAAACTAAGGTGGTCTTTGTGGTTTCACAGGCTTGGGTGTAAATCTTTGAACCACTCCCTTACCTTCTTCCTGCAAGATTGGCTATTTCCAGTCACCTCTGTGTGAACATGAGCTTGTTTTCATCTGAACCAGCTTCATGTGATACCAGCCAGATAAGTTCACTGTCACTCAAAACAAATGCCAAACAAGGTTAAGTAGTTAAAATTAAGTGTTGACATTTCCTAAAACAAAATACAGCCTTTCTATGTCAACCATGTACCTATCACTATCATCATTACACATAAGATTGGCTAAGGGACTCTTTGTTGACTTTGAATGTTTAGGGAGGGAGAGCTGCAGTGTGCATGTCCTGGGTGTGGTGGTAGCGGGGTGACATTGTTGTTGCAATGAATGAAATCTGTATTCCTGATTGTATGATTGTCGTATTGTGTTACCTGCTAGCTATTGGCCTAATCTGGTACACTACACACCTTCTCTCCTCTAATGTTCTTTACGCAGTCCCTGAAAATACTGAAACTCTCTCAATGTTTCAAACAAACCCCAGGTGATGTATTCAAATAGCTTGTTTTATCTGACAAACTGAAACAAAGACAAATCCCCACATTTGAGAAGTTGTAACAAGTGAATGTTTTGCATTTACAAGTTACAAGTGATGTAACTGATCATCAAAACATTAACCATTAACTAACTGACTAATTCAGCTCCTTACTTTGCAGTGAGCTGCAGATGTGTCTGTCAAAAGGAGCTTCTGGATTTCCTGTGTCACATTCAATCTCCATCCATCCATCCATTTTCTACCGCTTATCCTCTAGTAGGGTCGCGGGGCGGCTGGAGCCTATCCCAGCATCTTTTCGGGCGAGAGGCGGGGTACACCCTGGACAGGTCGCCAGTCCATCGCAGGGCAAACACATAGAGACAGACAACCATTCACACTCACAGCCACACCTATGGTCAATTTAGAGTATCCCATTAGCCTAGTCCCCATTTTGCATGTCTTTGGACTGTGGGAGCCGGAGTACCCGGAGAGAACCCACACTGGCACGGGGAGAACATGCAAACTCCACACAGAAAGATCCCACGGCCGAGCCGGGACTCGAACCCGGAACCTTCTTGCTGTGAGGCGACAGCGCTACATTCAATCTCATTCAATCTATTTATATATATCATCACTGCAGCTATATCATAGCTGTAACAACTCAATCAAATGAAAGGGAAGGACATCAGATATCCTGCAAGCAAATGTGGATGACATTACTGATCTAAGCTGGTAAAGATTCTTGTTTTCCTTGATGTCCATTTATAGGTTCAGATGAAAAGAGTTAATGTTAATTCTTTCATTAACACAGTTACATCACTTTTTTCCTCAAAATCCAAACACATAGATCACAAATTTGAGTGTACTTATTTTAAGGCGTCAGTATAATTGAAAGAGTTGTTAACTAGTGTCTGAAACTGTTTCGCCATCAAGATTAATGCTCCATCACATGTCCAATCCAAATGCTTTGTTGCTTCCGTTTCGTTTGCAGCCCCAACTCTTTCAGGTCAGGAGAAGAAATGAGGTTCCTGTTTTGCCCCCTTATCTCATATTTACCAAGACAGACAGGAATTGTCTCGGGTGACAGCATCCCTCGTCTGTTTTGATGTTTGACACCATGTCCTGTCTGTCTTTCAGCACTCTTTCTTCTTATTCAAGACTTCTGACCTCTGAAAACAGAAAGGAATAGTCTCCTGTCCTGAACTTGCCCCTTTTCTGTTTTGATGACATCCAAAGAAAGAATGTGGGTGTAAACACTGCTGACATAGTCATATGTGGTTTGAAATTATATGATAGATGATGATTTTAAAATGTCCTAAACCATTTTGTATCTCAATTCCTATTTGCTGCTGGTTACTCCAGTCAACAAAACTCAAAAGTCAAACAGCTTCAATTTCATGCAACTTAAGGCTGAAACATGTTTCTCTGGGCAACACATAAAGGGCCATGCACAGGTTGATTGGAGATGTTCAAATTTGTTGAAGTGGGGACTTGGAGGGAGAGACATGAAGCAAAAATATTGATTGCCATAATTCCTGATTGTGTGATCGTCTGCAGGGACATGTATTTGTCTCTTCTGAAAACCATAAGTTGCACAAAACATTTCTGTAAAATTTGGAGCATGCTGCACAAGAAAGAAATAATTTCCTGCAATTAAGCAATCAAGTGCAGAGTAAACAATCTGCTTCCTATTGACACCAACAGACACATGGCCGCTGTATGTGAATGGTCATGATGATGGTAACTAAAGGTTTCTGACAGTGTTATAATGCAACCACCAGAAGTCAGGACAGCAAACTTAAGTTCCCTTCACACCTTCTAAGTGATTGCATAACTTTTTCTCTGAGACAATGACTAAACTTGAAACATAGAAAAAATAAATATGCTAAAAATGAACACATCAGAGATGCTGAAGAGAATAATCCGATCTTAATTACTTAGTTTATGTCAAATTACCTCTGATTGCTGCGGCCGACAGAGTAAGCTGATTCAAATGAAAGATAGTAAAGAAAGCAGAGGAGGAAGAGGAGAAGATAAATTGCTAATGACGGCAATGGCCGAGTTCACTACTCAGTCTCGCCAGGCTCATAAATTGAATTCAGTGCTTTAATGTCTGAAGACTTATATCCCTTGACCTTACGGCTTTCAATGAATTAACTGCCTGCTGTGTTCGTCCAATGCAGTTTGCTGTGTGCTCACAAAAATGCAGGGAAAAGACAAATTCCCAAATCTGAGATGTGAGAAACTGCAGGAAAAACAAAAATATCCCAGTCCCCAAAGGAATGTCAGGGAATCTAAATCACTTTGTGTTCGACTAACCTTTCACCTCCTCTCCATCTTTGTGGCAGAAAAATGTTACAAAGACTAAGAGATTAAATATATTCTCAAGCAAGAGGAACATGCAGTCTATGTTGTGGCTAACTTACACACCAGATGAACATGCAACGTCTAGTGTGTTAAAGAAACTCCATAATGTCCTGTGGCTATTTCTCACGTGACAAACCCATATCTCATCATGTGTGATCTCCATGATGCTCTGCAGGCTGCAGTGTAGAGGAGGGTTAGGCTCCGAAAAGCAGCTTCAGCTCAATCACATGCACAGCAAAGAGGAAAAGAGAGGATCATAAAAACAAGATCATGAAAATAAGATCATGAAAATAAGACGCAGCCTTAATTGATTGATTGCTTAAGTCATATATCAAGTAAAAATATCAAACATTTGCTGCTTCCTGCTTCTTTGATTTTCCAGCTTTTTCCTGTTTTACACTGGTCTTTGAAACATTTGGGGTTTGGACAATTCAGCAGACAAAACAAGAAATTTGATGAAATTATCCTGGGATCTGCGAAGTTCTGGCCATTTTACTATATTTTAATAGTTTTATAACAAATGATTAATGTTCAGAAGAGGTTTCTTCCTGTTAAAAGGGAGTTTTTTTCCTCTCCACTGTCACCAAGTGCTTGCTCATTATGGGAACTGTTGGGTTTTTCTCTATAATACTGTAAGGTCCTTACCGTGGAAAGTGCCTTGAGATAATGTATGTTATGATTTGGGTCTATACAAATGAAACTGAACTGAATTAAAAGATAATGAAAGTAACTGTTAGTTGCAGCCCTATTTGGTTAGTGGCTTAAGGCATATCAGAGTAAAAACATCACACATTTGCAGGTTCCAGCTTCTCAAATAAGAGGATTTGCTGCTTTTTTCCTGTTTGATATCACCATAAATATATTTCAGGAGTGTTGGATGAGGGCTGCAACTATTTTCTTTGTCAATTATTCTAACGATTATTTCTTTTCAATTAATTGTTGATCTATAAAATAGTCCAAAAATTGTTATTAAATAGTAATCACACCTTCCGTCTTGTTTTGTTCGACCAAATGTCCAAAACCCAAAGACATTCACTTTATAATGATATATGACAAAGAAAAGCAGCAAATCCTCTCATTTCAGAAGCATTGGCATTTTATATTACAGTTATATTACAGAACTTGCCAATTGTTTTTCTGTCAATTGACTAATCGATTAATCAACCTATAGTTTCACTTCTATTTTGGACCATTTGCCAAATAAAATGAGCAATTTGAAGACATCATCTTGGGCTCAGACTTTTTCCTTACATCTTATAGACTGGGTGATTGATTGGTTAACTAAATTAAAAAAAAGTAATCATTAGTTGCAGTCCTAGTCTGAAGTAAAGGTGTTGACATCCTTAGTAAGCTTGGTCACACTGGTCTGACACATACTGATTGAAGCCAGATGCCCCTCTCCTCTGCACTAACCAAACTCAAACCACCTGTAGCCCCATCTCCGTTAGGAATTTATGGAGATTAAATGCTGCCACTTCAATAACCACATGTGGGCCTCTGAAGCAGGCGAAGGTAGCTCCAATAGCACAACACAGGATCTCCCAGCGTGGTCTTCCACCCCTGTGTAACCCAAATGAGGTCATAGTCCTCCAGGTCAGACTATAGGACTGGACTTAGCTCCAGGAGGAGCGTGAAGGAATGGACATAAGGCAATAACAGAACACTATACTAGTTCAGTTAAGTAGTCTTATTCACAATCAGCATAAAGTCGCAGTCAGAGAGAACATCATTGTTTGATTACCTGCAGCAACCTGACTGGAGGGGGGGGGGGGGGGGGGGGGGCAGAGAGGGCAGACTGGGCCAAGTTTGTAAACCTGATCTGATGTGATGATTTGCTTTGTGAGCTTCACGCGCACACAGAGAGAGAGAGAGAGAGAGAGAGAGAGAGAGAGAGAGAGAGAGAGAGAGAGAGAGAGAGAGAGAGAGAGAGAGAGAGAGAGAAAGAGAGAGAGAGAGAAGTACAAACACACACACATTTATCTCCATCTCTAACTCAATTCTCTAATGACCATCACAAGCCAGTATCACATGTAAGCGTAGGAATCTGAGAATTAAAGAGAGACATGCACTGTTTACTTTGCTCTCCTCCTCTTTCTTCTCTCTCTCCCCCCTCCAAACTCAGAGGAGTGGTTTTTCTCGACTTTGCCGGTACTTTCCGTCATGTTTGAACTACTTGGACATGACCTAGAAGTTAATTCACTACTGCTGCTCTGGAGCAAAACCTGAGATCACATCCCATCACCAGAGGGACTCCCCAGTACCAACACAGATATGATCCATTACTAACAGAGCCCCAGCGCCTCTTAAAGCTGCTGTAAAGTCAATATTCATTTCACTTTTCACCTTATAAAAATCTGAATTGAATCACCACTGATGATTTGTGGAACATTCATCCAATTATGACATAATTTCACATGACACAGGCTTTGCAAAGCCTCTGCAGAAACATGGTGAAAATACATGACAGTGCAGAAATTTTTGCACTGTAGCAACACAATTTACTTTTCCAGGATGTCTTGACACTGGTGTGTAAACACTGGCGTGGGCAACGTTCAATTAAGGCGCAATATTTGACTGACTGTAATGTCTCCTATTATATGAGGCAATGCCACGCTGCTGCACGTAGAATCAATTAAGTCCTACTCTGCGGTTTCCTTCAGTCAGAAGAAATAACATCTCGGCAATCTGGACGGAAAGTATTTAGGGGCAGTTTACGAGGACACTGTGGTGCCACCACCTTTTAATGGGCGCGCAGGCAACGTGAGTGACACACCTAATGCATGCTTTTAGTCGCTATGGTCGTCAATTACGCAGAGCGCGATGATCTCAGCTGCTGGACGGCGTGAGCGCAGAGATGCGCTGGAGACCTTGAGAAAAACGCGCTCTCTCCGCCTGTCACTTATTTCGTCTGAGAATCCGCACAAATGCACCGTTTCTCTCAAGTTATTACTCACCAACAAATGCCACTGTTGTCAAAGTGAAATTCCGACTCATCCCAAGCATCTTGACGCACTGAGGGGGTCCCGCAGCTTCAGTTATTCCACGCACTTTGTTCAGAGAAACACAGATCCTCAGAGATCAATTCGCTAAATGACTAACAAGTGTCCGCAAAGCATTTCCTCTGCTGCAGCACTGACAGTGTAACAGACACCCGTTTCAGACTGACTCCACTACTCGGGATGACCTGTGTTCCATTGCGTGTCGTCTCCGTTAAGCTGACACAAACAGGGAGGGGGAGGAGGAGGGGGAGGGGGAGGAGGAGGAGAAGGAGGCGGGTGGGAGAGTAGTAAGTTCGTATTTGAACACACAGGACGTCACAGACCAGAATAGTCTCATTTTAACATACAGTATTTAGTCTGTGCCAGCTGATCATTCACTTTAACTGTTTTTCATATACACAGCCTGAACTTAGATTTATGATAAAAGTGTCATTTTAATTGCATCATAACTGCGCTGCATGATTGCATCAAGAGCATCACAAATCTTGCCAATTTATGGGGGATTTCGTGTGTGAAAGTGAAGCTGTGGCATTTTTTATGTGAGAGAAAACGTTCAACTGAATTCTAGTAAAATTCAGAAACTCAAGTGTAAGTGAAAGCCAGTGAAATTTAGAGCACATTTGAGGCAAACATCAACATTGTTGGTTTTGCTCTCCCTCTCCGATAAAATTAGTAAAATTGCTCTCATACCCCTTTGGCACTCAACCTCATTTCCCAGGGGTCCACACTCATTTGCCAACTGTTTGTTTGTGTGTTGAAGGTTAGATGGCCACCACTGTATGAAGAAGTCTGAAGTCACCACCTCCTGAAAGAAGTTTTTCATCTGTGCAATAGTGTCATCTCATTTTTCAGATGAGTTATTCAAAACAAATTGTCCAGATCTGCAACTATTTTACAATTTAAAAGAACATTACAATGTGTTGTACTTTACTTGTATTTTTTTGATCAAGCAATGTGACAAGACTTAAACTGCTATGTAAATAGTGCGTATAGTAAATGCACACTCATGTCTCACAATGTGATGTCTTTACATAATATGCAGTAGGCCTACGGTATAAGCACAACAATGATAAAGGTTTCATAAGATCATCCGATCTCTCCATCATTGCTCTGGCATCTTGGAACTGTTGCTGTAAAACACATGAACAACATTGTTCACGCACTGGAGGAAAAAAAAAAAAGAAAAAAGGAGTGATACATTTGCTCAGCTGCTTGTGTTTGTGTGTTTGACCAGTAACTCAGTTGCTGTGCTGGACTAAAAAAGCTACTGATTCAGCTCCTGAAGACTTATATTGTTACAAAAGGTGCTGGTTACAAATAGTCTAAATTAAAATGTGATGAAGAATCATGATTGACATGATTGACAGCTGGGGGAGAAATCATGCTGAGATTATCATGGGATTATTATAGGAAGGGTGGTGGTCAGTATTCATTCAGGGGGCCCAGTTAAACCCCTGATTACAGCCAACTATTGAAGTGCAATGGTACCCTGTAGTGCCAACACAATTATCTCACTTAAAAATGATAACCCTGGGCAATCATTTCACAGTTCTGTCCATAATCCTGTAATGGAGCCAGTCTACTTCGAATCTGTCCAACATCTTCAGACTAACGCTTGTCCGTTCTGCTTCATAATCATCTTGAAATCGTTCCCAAGTAGAAATCCTCTGGTGGCAGACTCGAGTCATATCAAGCTACTGGGGAGAAAACAGCTGGCAGCTCCCTCCTCTCTGTAATTACAAGCAGGAAACCACATCATGACACCCTAGAAACCACCAGTATTTACCTTGCAGATTCCCACTGACACCTTAATGACAGCTGGTAATCAATAGCCAACCATTTCAGGACTTGCAAAGTCTATACTAGATCTGCTGCTGCAGCTACAACTTCAACCTTCTATGAGCCAACAGAGGAATAAATATGCACATCCAGAAAAACTCTTCCACAGGTGCTGGACGTAGCAGGTGATATTTCTTTCTACAATTCATCAGTTATTGTCTGTTCTTTCTGGCGTTTTTCCAAACTGTTGCTCCTATTGTTGCATTCCAGTTGTTGTCACCTGTGACCAAAGAACACTTGTTTTCTGAATACGTCGCCTTGGACCGTATCCAATGGCTTTTCAGTTAGGTCATGTATTGCCGACTGCCATTGTTGAAGAGTCTTGCTTTACCTTTTTGCTTTATATTTTGTTGCTCTATATCTCACAGTTTTCTTCCCTCTGATGTCTATTGGTTACATGCAATGTCAAACACACACAAACGCACACACTCATACACACCTGCATGTTTGCCTCCGTTTCTTCAATCACTGTGTAGCAGAGCCACTGTTATGCTTATCCATTTCTGTGTGTAAATATTGTGGACCTCTTTATATACAAAGAACTACAAACATGGAGATCATTTCATCAGCTGGTAAGCAGACTGAGTTATTTACCATACATACAGTATATCCTGTCGTAGCCTGTCTCATGAACATGCATATTATGTGGCAAAAAATAACATGGGGTTACACAACCTTTGCAAACACAACACATGCATACTTCAGATTTACACAAATAGACGCATCTGTACCAGACAGGATCTGAGGAACTCCCAATGAATGAAACAGTTTACAGGAGTCCTTCCTGTCTTCAGCCCTGCAGATATCTCTGGCTGAGACTCAGGAAGACTGTGATTAGTTTCCATGCATTTCCTCACTGCACCATACCCTTCCCCACCCACCTCCCCCTTTCCTCATCCTCTTACACGTCTTGGCCAACTCATACGCATTTTTCTCATGGTAACAATCTATAGAGAGTGATAGTAATAGCACTCCATGTTTTCATTTTTGACCCCTACACATTTCCCTTCCCTTCCTTTGTCCCCTTTGCCTTTCATCCTGACATACCATATTCCTCTATTAGCTATGAAAGTCTATTCTAATGCATTTTTCTTCTCTCTCCCCCTGTAACTGTCTGTATACATGGAGACAGGAAGAGAGCATTAGGAGCGTACAAGATACAAGCCTCTAAAGGTCCCTAATGAATCAATGGCGTCTTCATTCAATTGCACGATTACTTTCTTTGAATAAACTACTCTAAAAACATTTTTCTTCAATCAGTGCAGCTTGTCTGAGCTGCTTTTTGCGATGTGAGGCTCCATGAGGTAATGAAGACAAAATGTAGATCCCAAGGACGGTAAATCCCTTTAAGGGAAGGAAATTAGCTCAGTTCATACAGTCTGACAGACAACATTTATTTGCAGACTGAGTCAATCATTGGGTCACGCTAAAGCTAAGCGGAGAAGCCTCTTCCCCCAATGAACCTTTCCCCTTCAGTGAAAGCTATTTACATTGAGCATCTAAGGAATCTCTAATGTATACAAGAGGATGGTGCTTGTGTGTAAACGGTAGATGACAGCTCATGGTAAACATATACTATGTATGGTATTCCCTATTATTGCATTGTGTATTGATTTGATACCTGGAAATTTGGAACTATATTTAACTAATATGGCATTTGTTTACCTTTCATAAATGAATCCTTAAAGGGGCGCTCCAGCGATTTACTTCCATAAAGTTGTGGGGTTCAAAAGAGACAGATTTAAGATCCAATAATCAATATTATCATATTACCAACAGATCAAACGACTAAATGTAACGTGAGAAGTTTTGCTTGTGATGACCAAACCACAGAGAATTATCACCGAACAGAACATTTAGCGTCTTCCAGGTCACTGTTTTGGGTTTAGAGCTGTGTAAACTGGAAGCTGTTTGCTAACGTTTGCCACAGCGACTATAAAAGAGGATGTTTATGTTGTGTTTACACAGCTTGTTCTGCTGCCCCCGAGTGGCCAAGAAAATCCATTAGTGCAACTTAAAAGAGAGATCAGTCAAAAATGAAGCATGATATAAAGCTCCAAAAACTCTGGATCCCACATTCCCCATAATGCATTCAATAACCTTCTCATTAGACCCTTCCTGTGTCGTAAATGTTCATGTCTTTCAGGTTTTCTATTATAAATTTGTATTCTAGGCTGAGATAACCCTGAGGACATCCATGCTACCAAACAAAACTCCTCCAGGGCCTCCCATGAGTAAACTGACTTTTGTGAGCAAAATTGGTGGAGTGCCCCTTTAAACAACCTTCAAGGGCCAAATGAATGGTGTTTGATGCAGTTCATTCATCTTGCTGATATTTTTCCATTTTCAAGCTACTGAGTGGTGAATACTAAATAAAATAGTTGAAATGTGTAGAAACATTCAGCCATAGAAATGTAAAGATACAGAAAGAGGAAGTGTCTTATATTACAACAGTAGTAGAGTACAGCAGTCAGTCTCTGCAGTCAGGAACTGTATTATTAAGTGGACTAATGCAGTAGCTCATTGCTTTATAAGGACATGTTGGCTTTATACTGTAGAGTGTGACTTAGTTTGATGTTTGCTTCAGTTTTTTTTAATCTCAAACAAACAGTAAAGGAAATGAATGTGTAAGATAAGACTACTTTTTCTCTTGGTGGTAGCAGCACGGGTTTAAGCATGACTGGGGATGAACTCTGGGAGAAAAAAGAAAGTCCTGTGTCAGCTCAGTGTGAAAGAAAGCAGATCCATCCTCACCGATTCCTCTTTGATGAGAACAGGTTTTGTTTTGAACTCTAACATTAACCAGAGCAAATGGAAATCTCTGGAGTCCAACCCCCCCATAGTCCTTACTATTTCTTGTTTCTGCTTACTATCCTTTTATTTATTTATTTATTCATTTATATAGATAGATAGATACTTTATTTATCCACTAGGGGAAATTTATGAACCTGGAAATGTTTCTAATAAATGTTTGGCTCGTTATAAAAACAGACAGAAACCAATGTGATAAGTGGATCTTCGCTTTGTTTCCTATTTGAGGCTCATGGTAAACTACGCTTCAAAAAAGTTTTCACCCAAGCCTAACTTGTAAAACTTCAATCTAAAGCTATTTTCTGATGTATGTATGGAGCATGTGAGTATGATTATCACACCATCTTCAAAGTAACCCTCCAAACACCCCCTGGGCAAATGAAAACAACAATCTGACACATGTGGGCAGCAATTAGACATCTCTTCAGTCTCCTCCCTCCTGGGGCTCTATCTCCCTGCAGCTTCACCTCTCTCTACACAGGGCCAGCACAGGGTCTCGACCCTTTGACTCCGACAACACTGAGTCAGTCGGTTACAGCCTGGCCACTGGCTCTCAGTCTACCACAGACACACTGGGCCGCTCTGCCCTTCATTACAGCAGTGGTGAATCTCTTATATCTGCAGACTATAGTCACGCATGACATTGAAATTCCACATATGCTTTTGCATATTAGAGCACTCATGGCATTTTAATCTACTTTAGGTGACATTTCTTACATGTGTCTTACATGCAACAATTGAATATAGTATACTCCTGTCAGCCACAAAAAATGTTCACCACTTTGGTTCAGACTGAAATATCTGTTGGATTGATTAGCACACAATTGTGAACAGTCATGGTTTCAGGGTTTGGTGATCCCCTTTCTACTTCTCGATTAAATGGCTTCACAGCTATTTGGTGGATTCATATTAAATTTCATAGGCGCTCAGATATCCATGGAGCCCAAAGTCTAATGACTTTGCTGATCCTGTGACTATTCATCTAGGCGCAAGTCACATTTTTCACTTATTCAGTTAAATATCTCAACACCTACTGGGTAGATTGGCACACAGTTTGGTACAGACATTACCCATCCTCAGAGAATGAATCATACTGCCCCTCAGTGAAATTTGAAATGATATTTGGTGTTGATATTCATCTACCTCTGGATGAATCCTAAAAACGTAGCACTGGTCAAAACTTGAATTTATCCAATACTAATGACACCCCCATCAGCCTCAGCTGTTCTTTGTGTTTAGTGCCGATTAACAAAAGTTAGCAGGCTTACACCCTAAACTGAGGTGGTGAATATGGTAAACATCGTATGCGTTTAACATCAACTTGTTAGTATTGTAATATCACATTAGCATTTAGCTCAAAGCAGGGCTGTGCCAGTCCAGCCTCACAAAGCAGCTAGAGCATGGCTGTGGATTGTTAGTCTTGTTTCTTCCTGTGTCCTCTGAAAAAACTAAGCAGCATTGTTGTGGAAGTAGAGTCAAAAGTTAGAGGCCATTATGTTTCTGGGTTTTGCCATGTATGACTATGACTGCTTAACAATGACAGGAATGTGATTTCCGTCAAAGTTTGTCCCCAGACCACGGTGTCAGTATACAGGAAATTTGGTGGGGCTTCACTCTAAGGAATGGATTGTTTAGAGAATGATGAGTGCCAAAGCTGGACTGCTGTCACTCCCTGCAGGCTGATTCACATTAATTCTCCCTTCAAGAAGTCATTGCACGAAGTTTTTAATTCTGTGAGAATCAGCTATTGAGGAATAAACTGCTATAATGACTTTTCCCTTTTGTCCCAGTAGACAAACATGCTTACACTTAAATCATATCAGTGGGCATGTACACATGTGCACACACATGCACAGTTGTTTCCACCATGTGGCATTACATTTCTGGCGTGCCACACAGCCATTGTGATTGGAGGATATCGTATTCAGCTCAGAGTGCAGTAATTTCTTAGTGTGACATCTGACATGACAGCATTGTAGACATGGGAGGAGACATGAGGGTTGGGGGGGGTCCTCATTGGGGACCGCCAAGGTTGATTTCTAATGTTAGGGTCACACTTTAACATGAGAAAGAGATGTGCATGGCCAAGTTGTTTTTGAATTTTGAAACACCTGACCTATGAACCCTCCAGTCACTGACATTTCAAGAAGTAGACAATGGTGTTACAGTAGGTCATGTAGTCCACCCACCACCTTTACAAACTTGCTATGATTTACAAAATGGACATAGCTCTATCTATGTTTCAGAGACTGCAGAGAATTCAGTAAAATGTCACTTGTCATTCACTTAACATGTTTTACGGATATTGAAAGGGGGTAGCTGCACAACTGCCATAGCAAAAAGCAATTTTGTCATGTCAAAGTTAGAAAAGCACAGGTGTAAACAATCAAATATATGATGGCTACTACTGAACTGCTTCAGCTTCTGGGACCTGGGACACATATTGTTGGATTTTCCTTTAATTTGTCACCCCTCTGTACATTGAAATAGTTGTTTGTCACTGTAATTGATTATCCTCTTAAAATTGGCAGTGAAGGAAGCCAGCTGTGAAATTACTTAGCTTTACTTTTAAATATATTTCTATACAGCACTAGGACTGTGGATTTTGTCTGAGTCATACCTCTAAGGGATCTCTTCTCACACAGTACGTACATATGGGCATGTGAGTGTTGTTTTACAACATACTTGCAACATTTTAGTGTCAGTTTTACTGAATCGTTTCAGTTCACAATTCAAGCCTAACAGAAGAAATCTTATTTACCTTATCACACAGCTCTGGGGTAATAATCCAAGGACGGATACTGACTCTGATATCATCTGAAAATGAAGGAAAATACATCTTTTACAACCTCATATTGTTGCATTTGTTTTAAAGCTTATTTAACTAACATATAAAGATATAATAATGAAGAGTGAAATTTGTTGTAGATTATACATTTTCTTGCTAATCTCCTGGAAATTTTCCTCATCATTTCCTTAAGTTTGTTCATATTTCGCTGTTAATATTGACATCAAATGATTAACTACTTTTAATTATCAAATCACTTACTGTAGCAACTAACACTTTCTCAATTTCCCTTAATAAGTACCAAATATTTGATTAAAAACTAAGTTGGTAATTAGTTCAATATCAGCTAATCTTTTATGAGGAAAGCTTCCATGAAATTAGCTATAAAATACAGGAGTAAAGCGTTACCAAAAATATAATTTCACTCACAATATCATATAGTAACACACAATTTTGTGACTGTCTGAGTAAAACAATATGTTGGCCAAAAGTGACAGTTTATAATACTCAAATAAGTGGCCAAGGGGCTTGAAATTCGTGAGCAGCTTGTTTATGAATTCCTGTGTCATAATTGTGAGGAAGTTAATTTTTGACAGATTTAGTTTTGGTCATTTTGACAGGTCTCCTGTGGTGAATATGAATCCTGGGCCAGAGAAGGGCACAAATGGGGGTCACATCTCCTCAGGTATATGCTGCGGTACTCAGTGGGAATATCATGTATGTGTGTGCTCATGTGTGTTTGACCCTTCTGTACGCTACCTCCCCCTGTGAAACCAGATGATGATTAAGATCATAAGGTCCCCATGCCCCCTCATCAAGTTCACTTTAACTTGAAACTTTCAACCACAGATCGCATGTTTTGAGGTGAACATCAGTTGGCCTCTGACCACAACCAGTGAACAGCACAAGAAGTCATCTGGTCAGGATTATTAGCTGGCACTGGCTAAATCTGCAGTGAACCTGGGTATTTTCAACACTTGAGACACTTTTATGTTGTTTTCAGTGGTGGAAGAAGTATTCAGATATTTTACCTCATTATAATTGGCAAAGCAACTGTGTTAAAGTACTCTCATATAAGTAAAAGTAGTATTATCAGGAAACTATACTTAAAGTATCAGAAGTAATTCAGACAAATCAGCCCATTGAATGAAATATTGGTGAATATACAATTATTTTCAATATAGATTAATCAGAAGTTCAAGATGGTGTCTTCAATTTTTTTTTTTTGTCCCACCAGCAGTCCAAAATTAAAATAAATTTTACATGTAAATCTTAATCTGAATAGTAACGTTGTATGGTCAAATAAGTGTAGTGGAGTAAAAAGTACTATATTTTCCTCTGAAATGTGGTGGATTAGAAGAATAAAATAGCATAAAATGGAAACATTGAAAAAAAAGAACGAGTACCTCAGAATTGTACTTAAATACATTATTTGAGAAAAAGTCCTGTCATTTTCCACCACCGGTTGTTTTGCCTTAAACTGAGTAGGGGTGCCATGACTACTCCATCACTTCTGCTGAGCAAATAAACCAGATGTTGAGCATGAGGTCAGCTGTGCTGCTGGTTCCTCAGCTGTTCCCGGTCTCTGTAAACTAATCACAAGTCTCCTGACTGAGCTTTGTTAATCTACTGTCAAGTCAATGTGTTTATCATACAAACAATGGAAGGTTCCATCTAATGTTCAAGTTAATGGATGTCTGTGTTCACTTTCTCTGTGCATACTGTAAATGTGGGTGTGTGTACCAAATGTAAACGTGATCGCATATGTGTGTCAGAACTGTGTGTGTTTGTGTGTAGAGTTTCTTACAGCTGGGTTTCAGAACCTCTGGTGGTCCCATTGTTAAAAGCTTCCTGCAGAAATCTACCGGGGGGGAACAGAGGAAAGGGAGGATCACACAAATTTGGAGGCTAAACAGAAAATGAACCTCGTAAATTTATGGTTTAAAAAATGACTCTTAGCTTGTAAGTAACAACAAACAAATTCATCTAGCCCCAAAAACAGACACACACAACAGTTTCTTATTTTTAAACAAGACTACAACACTACTTTTGAAAAGGTAAATAACAGTCTTACTCTTATAAACAAAAAGTTGAATTCATTTGTTCACACTAAATGTATACCCAGTAACTTAGTTAGCTAAAGTTAGCATAGTTTAGATAAATACTGCTCTATAACTCACATTACTGAGTAACCTTGCTGCCTTTACGACTCTTCTCTGCTTGTGCTTCTGTTACAGTAGATTAACATTTAGCTAAATCCACAGTGGCTACTGCTCATGAATTTCCCCTCGGGGATAAATAAAGTATTTATCTAGTAAACCTGCAATAACTGGCCACACTGGGAAGCAGAGGCAAGTGCTGAACAGAACAGTGACATATCAGCTTTTTAGGTGAAAACTTACACAAACAATTGCTCATTTACACATCTGATAGTTACAAAAAACATTATCATTCATCTGGAGTCATGTGTTTGTCCAACTGGCGAAGCACTATATATTTTCACTCTCTTTTACCTCTGTTTTTAGTCTCTACCAGGTCCTGTGGGAAATATCAGGCGCTTTAGCTGCTAAATTCTTCACCAGCTAGCTGCTAACTATGTCAGTTTGCAGTTTGGCAGGGTAACTTTTTTTGCAGAATACAGCTGCCTGCTGCGGCTGAAAACTACAATATGAGAGCGGCGAGAGCAAACCAAAACAGTAAAATTGTGGAAGTGATGTGACAGCTCAACAGTGAGTTTACTAAAAAGCTTTGCAAAGCCGAGGGGAACTGCTGATTCTGCTGATAATTCTCTATACATCATCACTACGAGCGACTCCCATATCACATTGTCATTTGATACACAAATTAACTCTAGCTTTACATTTAGTTTAAATGGTTGAAATTGAGGCATTTTAAAAAAGGTTAGTCCAACATGTAGTTATGTTTTATTTTTTATAGCTGCCTGATTCTGAGATAACAACTTATTCAGACAAATGCACATGATAGAAAACTCCTTATTGATCTGTGTCCTACATGTAAAGCTCTCAATACATGTATTTAAACCCTGCTATGAAGTTAAATTACTTTTTGGTGAATTGCATTTTACACTGTGGATGTATTACCTCAATGTTATGTTTATTGTTCATGTCACTGTGAAGGGACAAGGGCAAAGCACTTCCCGTAATTGTGCCTAGTTGGAACAGATGTTGAAAGAGACATTATTTTACCGCTTTCCTTTCCTTCACCTCATTATTCTTTCTCTTTCTCTCTCTCTTATTTGAGTGTTTTCACTGTTGGCTGTGTGTATACAGCCATATTTGGCCCACCTGGCCTTGAAGCCAGAATTTCCTTGGACGTGCTACTATTGTAATCCACTATGAATTGCATCAAGCTTCTGTTTCACCCACTTTTTGTTCACACCAGACCAAGACACAGAAACAATATCAGCCATGAAGAAATGTGCAGATGTGACCTTTTATTCTCCAATTATTCCCATACAGTTCTGCCCTATCTTGTTTCTTATTATCGTATCAAGCTGCAGGAAAATTGATAGGATCTTCATTTTCAAGCTCTCTGCATATGATCCCAAAATTGTGATTCTGCTTTTTCTCAGCCTTCTAGTATTCACTGGGGCTTCTGAATATTACAAGCTATTAAATATAATTATATTTTCTCAGCCATTATTGTCCATTGAGATGCAGTGTAGCAGGCAATTGAGTGATTCTGTAATTCACTTACAGCAGCGCAATGTTAAGTGACTCCCCTAGTCCTCTCTGTGGGGGTGTAGTCTTAAAAGAGTGTGCGCATGTGTGTATGTGAGTGTGTTCTTGTGCATTTATATAGAGGGGGCACTAAGGGTCAACCCTTTGCCCACTCCAGAGACAGGAAATGGCTTCAATATGGGCCTGAGTGTGGCCTCCTTTAAAGCTCTAGGGAGTGATTTAGGCTTCTTGTCAAGACCAGAACTGCACGATCAGTGAGCAAAAATGTACAAAGTGAAAAATACAGATGTTTTCTTCGGCCCATTTGAAACCATAGATCTCTGGCAGGCTTCACAGGGACCCAAAGGTTTATTAATAGTGTCAGTGGGGTAGCAGCTGATGGGCTGATATGTCAGGAAAGATTTATGTCCAGTGTAATATTTACATATTTAAAAGATCTAGACAACTTGTGCTTGTTTTCATGCTTTTTACATTTAATTGGAATCTACTAATGTGCATTTATTATTTTAGTTTGATATTTCTATAAAGTTTTACGTTTTTTTGCATCTGTACAGACTTCAGCATGAGGCGAATGGCTATAAAGACTTTTTCCAGGCCCAATGCTCTATTGCTTGTGCATCTTGTCATCTTGGACTGTGTGCAAATATGTTACCTACATGGTCAGAGTGTCGGTCGACTGTCTTGGCTGTGATGGTAGCAGAGATGGTTGTTTACACAGAGCATATTTCTGACTGTCTGGGGAATCATCTCTCCAAGGAATTTTTAGGGCCATGCTTGAGGGCTCCTTAAAGAAAAGAAGACAGTGTCTGTTATATGTAGCCTCTCTCTGATTTGTTATAACTTCCTTGGCAGAGTTAATCAAGGGTGGACAAAAGTAAAGACATAATTTAATCTGTTCGTATGATGCAAGCAGTGAGCTCATATATTCACAAAACATCACAATCACTTGGGAGAGACTCATGTGTTTGCTCACCAGTGCTGGAATGTAAGTACATTTAATCAAACTTTTTAAATCAGAGATACATGAATTTGAGTATTTTCATTTTAAGTTACCTTATATCTCCCTTACACTTCAGAGGGAAATATTATACTTTTACTCTACTACATTTATTTGACAGCTACATTTTTAATGCAGGACTTTTAACTGTGTACTCAGAGTGTGGAACTTTAACTACGATACTAATACTCAATACAAAAATCCTGTGTAACAAGTAAAAGTCATGCATTCACAATTTTACTTAATAGTATAAAAGCTTTAGCATCAAAACCTATTTTAAGTACCAAATGTTATGCTTAATGGCCCAATTCAGAATGCAACATATATTTGGATGATTACTGATGCACAACATATATCACTTTAATGATGCAGCTGGTAAAGATGGGGCTAATTTTAATTACTTTATATAAAGTTGGGTGAAATTCCATACCAGGGATCAATAAAGTCCTATCTTAATGAAACACCATTATGTAGGCCATTTACTGATTACATTTTATATCATTAATCTAAAGTTATCATATATTTGACACACTGGAGCAGAAGTAGTAGAAAATGTAAATATTCAAATAAAAACACAATATAGGTCAAAATTGAACTTACATGAGTAAATGTACTTACTTTCCACCACTGCTTATTCTAGTATCAACAAGCCAAGTGGAACTGTACTGAAGTCCAATATTGTAAACAATAAAATAATGCATCAGAAAAAAAGGATAATAAACATTTATGATGAGGTTAGCCTAGGCATGTAATCAGCAAACATACCAAGATATGAAATTGCTAGCTCTCAGCCCAAAAAATACCTGAATAAGGTATGGAGGTAGATTTGTCTCAATATTATTTGTGTGAACAGATTGACAATCCGTGTGTAAATGTGTAATCTGTAAATATAAAACACCTTCCGCACATACAAAAAAAAATTTTAGTAAACTCACAAAAGTGTCTTGCTAATAGAAAACAGATCTGCAAATACACAAATTCCATGAACAAAAAAAAATGTTTGAATATATTCAATTCACTTTCAAAAAATAAAAAGCATTTGTGAATATTTTCTTAACATTTACAACTTTCAAACAGGCATTTGTTAATCAATTTCTATTTGCGAGGCAAAAACCATTTGTAGATCTCGATTATACGCTTGAGGATTATGCAGTTTACATGCACAGAGTAAAGACAAACTTTCTACCAGTCTGAACGAAAATCTAATTGTATCATTCGTCCGCTTTCGGGAAAATAGTGATTGCCTGCTGATGATGCCACTTCCCTTTTCAAAGTAAGAGCATGCAGTATTCTAAGAGCCGTTTTCCCCCAAATAATCAGCAACAAGTAACGTGCACTGCGGTAACAGCTGTTAGATAGGAAGTGACAGGACCTGGTTAAGGTCTTTAATAGTATGGGTGTTGGTGTTCATGTCCGTTTTGATAAGAAATTACATGTTGCAATTTTATTGTCCATTGTTAATATGTAGCCTAAGTTAACAACGTTAACTATTGAACCGGAACACGTTGCCATGGTCACATTAGATATACACATTAAATAAGTTAAAGGTTACAAAGTTCATTTATTTATAATTTGACACAGGCTTGTATAACAAGATGAGCCTCCACCATGAAAAACAGTTGTTTTTATAACATCTCATTTACAGTATATAATTTTTGTTTTGGTGAGTAGCATAAAGGGAACGACAACTAGCACTTCTCGGTATACAATGTTACAGTAGCTTTACAATGCCAGAAAGCTAGCTGCTAGCTAATGCTACTGCTAATGCATAGCTGCAGGGGAGGTGGCTAGCTTGCCCCAGGTGGGCCATGTGTCCAGTCAGCAAGCTACCTTCATTTAGGCCAGTAGATGTCACACATCGAGAAATGAACAAAATTAAATGAAGATTTCAAACCCCTCAGACGCTGTCGGACCTACCTCCGGTACCAGGTAGTTAATTTCTTCAAGCAAAGAGGTTATCACAGCCAGGATATTTTACTCACAGAGTATTTCACTTAATGACCACGCACTGTACACAGGGTCTGGTTTCCGTTCAATGCTGCCATGATGTTATTTTAGCGTCCGCATATAAAGCAGAGATGGCGGGCTTTCCTCCCAGACCCCGTATGAGGACAGTCTGTGAAAACAGCCAGCTGCATCGCTGTCGGAGTTCCTACCTGCACGCTCCGTTTCCTGTTCACATGACTTCGAATATTGTCATAGGTATGAAAAGTTTCTACGTTTGTTTATTCCCCAGTTTATTTTTCTTATGCTTATTCATATTATTCCGTTTGAAAGTTGTAAGTTTGAGGTACATACGCTTTTCATTTATTTCTAAATGAATTGAATGCATTCACAAATTAAGTTTTTGTTTATGGAATTAGTTTGTGTATTTGCAAATCCACAAAATCTACCACCATAATAAAGGTATCACAGGCATGTGGGCAAACTAGCTTATATACAGTCCTTCTACCACAATGGCAAAAACAAGGCCTTGACTTACTTTGAACAGAAATCTCCAGGGGCCTCACAAAGCACTAAGGATTATTGGGTTAACTACCTCTCTTTGCAGAGGCTCAAGTTCAAATTGAGCTCTGCTGCCATCATTTGAAAGGTGCAGTCTAGACCAGTTTTAGTTCAGGATCACAGGCCTAAACATAGGAGGAACGACCTCCTCACCCCTCAGCTGGGAAGAAAAATGGAGTCACAGGATGTCGGTATGGATAAAATCACATATTCTTAATTTTCTCATAGGACTTATATTAAATAGCAGGTGGCTAGAAATTTAGCTCAGTAAAAACAGTTGAACCTAATGTTGCTTATTAAAGTATTGTATTCAATCATAATAAAAATTAAGAAACATTTCTCCTACCACTGGCAATGACTTCAGTCTTTTGGTATTATAGGCCTTTTTTTATAGAAGACATTTTGACATGTCACAGTAGGAAAAGCACAGGTGTCAATAATTAAATTAATCAGTGGGACTCTTGAATAGAGCAGAGCCATCGTTAATGATATCAGGAACACCTGGGCCTTTCCCACTGTGACAAGTTAAAATGTCTGCTGTGAAGGAGGCGTATACACACCATCATCAGTTAAGCATACATTTGTTCTAGCCTTTTTATTTACAACATAAATGTTCTGTAATGTTCTGTATTTTTTATGTGCTTTTCAATATAATAATACAAAGTATTTTTTGCATGAAAAAACACATGTTAGGAATGATAATTTGGGAACCATTGCATGAATGTGGATCTCTTTATTGTGTATTGATCTGATATTTTCAGAAAGGAAAATCACAACAATTAATGGAGCATTCACATGTTCCCAGTGCACCCTACTCTATTATCTGTAAATGTTTCACAGCTGGTGGGGATTGAGCCCCTGATACCTGACACAACTTACCATACAAGGACAGCTGCATCTCCAGAGGCGAGTGTGGGACATCCTCCTCACTGACAGACTGAATGCAGGCCCACTGCTCACAACAGCAGCACTCAAAAACATATTCAGAAGAAGAATAATATTCAATCTTGAGACAAATTGATATGGTAAATAAATATCACTGATTTGTTTTGCCTAAAGCTTGCTGCTACTCCTTTCCTCCCCTCCTTCACATCTATAGCACTCTATGCACTTATCACAAAGTAATTTGGACACGATGAGGAGAGGTCTGGGGAGGAGGAGATGGAAGGGGGAGTAAGGTCAAGTGGAGGACATTTGGGAGTTTATTTGCTACATCACCATAAACAATGGACCTCTGCCAAGGATGAAGTGGTATTCTAATAACTGACATACAGTAGCTAAAGCCAACATTGCAGGCTCACAGCTAACAGACGTTACTGTGCAAAGGCACTTGTGAAAACAATGCTGTAAAGTGTGGATTTAAAAACAAAATAATAATAATGACCACCCTTTGCCTTAAGAACAGCACCAATCAATAAATACAATTAGTAAGTACTAATTGGTTCTACATTAGTGCACAGTTTTGATGTCTATGGCAGATAAGTTGTGCCAAGTATCTTAGAGAACTTGCCACGGTTGTTATGTAGATTAGGCTGTCTCTGTGTTTTCTGTCTCTTCATGTAATGACTCCATGATGGTCTCTGTGGAGGCCAGGCCATCTGCTGCAGGACTCCTTGTTCTCCTTGTCTCTGAAGATAGTTCTTTATGTCTCTGGCTGTATGTTTGGGCTCAGTGTCTTGCTGCAGAATGAATTTGATCAGACACCTCCCTGATGGTATTGCAGAGGCCCTAATGGATAAGAATCTAAACATGTGAAATGCCTAAAACTTCAGCCCAGTAATGTATATGCACAGCACAACACACGTAACATCACAAGTTAAGAAATAACACTGATGTGATGTAAAGTGATCCTGTATATCAGCATTAATGAGCTTGTATTTTAACTATTTTAGTTACTGTGAATCCTTCATATTTCATTCATATCCTTTATTTCATTAAACAAAAACGAAAGTTTCTGTGACAAAGGACAATAGAAAACAAAATTATACACATTTTCAATTTCCCCCTAATAATAACAAAGCATTCAGCAGCATCAGTTTCTAGGCACAGAAGAGGAAAGAAGGAAAGGAAGACTTGAGATCTATTTCATACGTGCAGGCTGCCACCTAGTGGTGACACCTTATACTGCATAATGTCGTCAGTGGCTATTTGCATTGAATAATGTTAACAGTTTGTGCTCTTTATCTATGTTATATTTTTCTGAATATAAAGCTGTTATATAATAATACAGGTAACATATTTTACATACTAAATAGTGGTAAAAATGGTCTTATTGTTTGCACCAAGGGGCAACATTGTTATCAGTGGAAATGAGGGAGGTTATTGATAACTTGTAAAAAGTAAATTGACAACTTAGTCACTTAATTGTAGCTTGTTAGAAAACATTGTAGATACAAAGTAATAATTATAATGACAACTTTTACGCTTAAAGATGCTTCTGAACTGATTAAACAGGACTGAATAACCCCTTGCACTCAGTTTTCAAAGTTCAGATTTGAATCAAAAATAACTAGCTTGATATTATTTGGCAAGTAGTCAAGTTTTCTATTAATTTCAACTGTCAGTCATTTTAGTAAACATGATGGTCCTAAGCTCACAGTTTATGTTTTGTTATGTTTTTTCATAACAACAACAATGAGTTTGAAGGAAGTTTGGGGATCTGAGAATGTGCTGTTCCATCTAAAATAAAAGTATGGAATGGATCATTGTATCAAATTTAAGTTTCATTGCAAACATCTACTTTTTGTAACTGTATCATGGTGTATAAATGTTTCTATCTAAACTGTACAGCTCTGCATGGATTGGCACCAGCCTACATCTCTGATCTCAGCCCATACCAAACCCCTTAGATCCTCTGATGAGCTCCTCCTCACTGTTCCACATTCCCAGCCTTAATCCAAAAGTGAAAGACTGTGGAACAAATTGCCCATCAATCTTCCCGATTTATCACCACTTTTAAATCCCAGCTAAAGACCCATCTTTATACAATTTGGGGCTGCTTTGCTGCCTCTGGGCCTGGACTGCACTCAACCATCGAGGGTAAAATGAATTCCGAGGTTTATCAAAGTATCTTGCAGGATAATGCCAGGGTGGCTGTTGCCAGCTGAAGCTCAGTAGAGGCTGGATGATGCAACGGGATAATTGCCGTAAAGACGGAAGTAAATGTAATACTGAATGACTTCAAACAAAGAAAATCCACCTGTTGGAGTGGCCCAGTAAAAAACCCAGACCTTAATCCAATAGAGATGCTGTGGAATGAGCCGCTCACTCCAGACATAGTGAGAATATGAGCTGAAGCAGTTCTGTAGAAAGAACAGTCAAAAATTCCTTGTGAACATTGTGCAATTCTGATCGGCAGCTACCAGCAGAATTTGTCTGAGGTTATTGGTGCCAGTACTGGTTTGACCAGTTCTTAAATCCAAGGGTTCAATTACTTTTTCCATCAGCACTGTGAATGTTGAATCGCTTTGTTCAATAGACACGAAAGAAAGTTTGTGCGATACTAGCATTATTTGTTTGTTGTTTGTCTACATTTGCAATTCAGATGAAGATCATATCACATTTTATGAGCAATAAAGCTATGGGTCTAACTATAGTATGTAAGTTTTTCTTAATGTTTATTTTCTATTTTTTATCTTTATTTAGTCTCTTTAGTTATTGTATATTATCCAGCTTTTAATTCCATTGTTTGCCACCTACCTAATAGTTTTAGTGTTTCCTTTGACACTGGTTGTCATAAAGTTTGTTCAAAGCAGAATATTTCCATGCTTATCAGGGGTTAAGTACTGACGACAATGACTGTTTTTCTTTTCTTTCTTTTCTTTTTTTAGTCCATTTGGACAAAGTCTTGATTAATATCTGTTTGCTGCAGGGGCTGTATTACATATTTTCATTTCAAAAATCACAATATATGGAAATTGCTAACAGAATTGCTGTATGGCTTTCAGTTTTAGTGTTTTCCGATTACCGATGAAGGCAACACGGGAGATGCGTTCATGGTTCAGTTCAGATCACATCCGACGTCACTGTCAGTGCCACCATGTTGGATCAGGAAGTGGGCAGAGTCGAAGCAGGAATCCCGAGCAGGGCTTAACGTTGACGGCCGTTTTTATCCGCTCGGTCCACCGTTTCACCGTTCCCACCTTTAACATCCAGGTTACATGCTGCCTGGCTTTCCTGCTGGTCGAGGTAGGCGCTTTTCTTCGGATCTGATCGTTTTGCTGCACCAGCTATGACTTCTCTCACGCAGAGGACCTCGGGCCTCGTCCAGCGGAGGACCGAGGCCATTCGCAGCGCCGCCGCCGACAAGGAGAGGGAGTCCGACGGAGAGGAGGACGAGGCGCGCCGCGGGGAGGAGGAGGACGAGGACAAGGGGGACTCGAAGGAAACCAGGCTCACACTGATGGAGGAAGTGTTGCTGCTGGGCCTCAAGGACCGAGAGGTGTGGGCTGATTTTAATCTTGTAATCTTTTAACTTATTCGTTCAATATTAGCTAACATTGTGTTTACGTTACGCCACCAAACGTGAAGCTAACTTCGTTTATTCCAGTAATAGTTAAAATATTCCTGGATTTGTGTTTTTTTGGTGTGTTTACTGGTTTAAATGTTTAACATTAAGCTAGTTAGCAATTGTTTGCCAAGCAGCTTGTATTTACGAATGTCACAAATGCTTCTTGCCGATATCTAATAATGTATCGCTGCATATTTGTTGTTGCTCATACGTAGCTGGAAAGCAATTATACGACGTTAATTCACCAGTTTAACTTAGCTACGTAGCTCTAGTGTCCCGCGTTACCTGGGTAGTTTTATTGACAAGAGACGTGACTTCTGTCCAGCAACTCTGACAGCAACTATCAACTACACGTCAGCTAAGTTAACAAGCGCTGCTGCACCTTGGCTCATTGTTTTTCTTCTCCCCTCCCAGGGCTACACGTCTTTCTGGAACGACTGTATTTCTTCCGGACTTCGCGGGTGTATGCTGGTCGAGCTGGCCCTCAGAGGGAGGCTACAGCTGGAGGCCTGCGGGGTGAGGAGGAAAAGCCTGCTCTCAAGGAAGGTGAGAACCATGCTGATGTGGTGGGAAGTAACAGCCAGTACATTTACTTTGCACTACAGTATTTTCATTTTATGCTACTTTATACCGTACAGTTTAAAAATACTGTAACTGTTTATTCTACTATATTATCTGACAACTGTAGTAGTAGTACTAGTACTAGTTACTATCCAGGTTTTGAATAAGAATACAAAATTGTGATGTATTATTATAGATAAGACTAGACTAGACAAATCTAGAAGCTACCCACCAGTATATGTGTGTTATATGTACTTTAACAGCTGCAACAGTAAAGTGATGTACACTTAATCCATTAATAATTATAATCCAATAATATAATATACATATATATGTAATTCTGACAATAGTAATTTTACTTTTGAATTTTGATGCAAATTTATTGTGCTTAAGTAAAATTTTGACTGTATGAGCTTTACTTGTAATGGAGTGCGAGTGCTTCTCTACTGTGGTATTGCTGCTTTTCGTAAGTCAAAGATGTGAGTACTTCTTGCATCACTGCAGATGTTCAGTCAACCCTGCAAAAATGTTCCTATACAGTTCAAGACACTTGATACCCTATTATTTTGATCTTGTGAGGAAAAGGATGCATGACATTCACCACTGTACCAAACCTTTAACTGAAAAGCCCTCACTGTACATAAGAATGTTTCCTGATTCCTGTTCATACAGGATGTGAATCAAGTTGTATGTAAGACATTAATAGTCATACTAGTTCAAATATGTGTCCTTTTGTTTGCCAAGGTGATCTGCAAGTCAGATGCCCCGACAGGAGATGTGCTACTGGATGAGGCCTTGAAGCACATTAAAGAAACACAGCCTCCAGAGACTGTCCAGAGCTGGATAGAGCTGCTGAGTGGTGAGATAAACCCTGTCGAGTTTGCTAACCAAAGCTTGCAATAATCTACTCGCTTCTCTTGTCAAGCGTGTGACCTGTTTTCATTTTCATAGCTTGTGCTGTTTGTACACTTATATACTTGTACACTATATTATGTCTAGTGCTGCACTGATGAGTTGATAGACAGAACATTTATTGCCAACTTTTTGTATAATCAAATAATTGTTTTAGTCATCTTTTCATGAAAAAAGTCAAATATTTGCTAGTTGCAGTTTGGGATTTGATTGAAAGGCAAACCAAAACATTTGAAGATATCACATTGGGCTATAGGAAGCTAATCAAGAAAATGATCAGCACATGAATTGATAATGATCATTACTTGCAGCCCTAATAATATCTGAGTTGTCAGTAGACCTTGATTAATTGATTGTTTTGCATGAAAAATGTACGAACAACTTTTATTGTATCAAACAAAAAACTGTTCATTCATAATATCATAGTTTATGAGCTTGTTATCAACAGCACTCACTCAAATTTAATGATAACTTGGAAGGAGCAGAATAAATTATTTTAAATGACCCAGCATGAGTTGCCTCTCAACTCTTATCTACATCGAGTCAACTCAAAAGTGATAAAATGACATTCACATACACTCCAACTGTTTAATGTCCTAAAATGGATCTCCTGTTGCCTTTTAGGAGAGACCTGGAATCCCCTGAAGCTGCACTACCAGCTGAGAAATGTTAGAGAACGTCTGGCAAAAAACTTGGTAGAGAAAGGTGTCCTCACCACAGAGAAACAGAACTTCCTGCTCTTTGACATGACCACACATCCACTCACCAACAGTACCATTAAACAGGTAAAGTTTTGAGACATGACCAACACGTCTTTGTTGTATAACAAGGTGATTAATAAAAGTAATAGAAAAAACCCCAGCTCCAGTTAGTGCTATTGGAGACTATTGTATGTGAAATAAAAACCTTATGATACAAGGAATAAATTCCTGCTCAGTCTTCAAACATTCAGCTTTTATGACGGTGACAGTAACAGTCTCAGCTTCACTGCCTGCAGGTTTGACCAGCACTTGCACAGTAAAAGCGACACTGGATCCACTTAAAGTCTCACTGAAATTAAAGTGCATGTTTTTACTGCTACAGCACACGTACTGTATCTGTTCTGCCAATCACATGTCCTGCCTTTGAGAACAAATCGGAACCCAAAAGAACAAAATGTATACTTTATGTGTATTTTATGTGTGTGTGTGTATGTGTGTGTATATCTCCTTGCATTAATCCATCAGAAAGCCATTAATTCTCCACCAGTATAGATGGAGAACTTGTTTTCATAGGGGATCAAATTATTTCATTTTAAAAAGTGTCTGTGTCCTATCTAACTTACAAACATGAACACACATCCTGTCCTGGACCTTAGCTTGTTGAACGAGCGACTGAACAAACAGTCTTCGAGAAAAGTCTGTGGTCCTAACATCAGTAAGTAGCGTAGATAGCTAATGAGCTGGTTAGCTGCACCACTTTAAATAAAATGAACTTTACTTTGGACACTTGTGGTGTCTTCATTCTTCAACACCACAGTCGAAGTCCTAATAATATCAGAGTTTTCAGTATACCCTGATTAATTCATTGTTTTTGATTCAAAACTTACATACAACTTATTGTAACAAAAGAGACACTAGTTGACAGAGAAGTATTCATTGATAATAGTTCACAGGCATTGTTATCAGTTGTTGTCAATCTCATAGAAATTTTAATAATAACTTGAAGCAGCAGAATAAACAATATTAAAATTGTTTAACATGAGTTAGGCATTTTTACTACTTTATGACATTAATTAATTGGCAGATTATTTGATAATGAAAATAATCGTTAGTTGTAGCCCTGATATACAGTGTTAAAGGGATGGAGATGAAATTAAATCATTTTCTTTATATTGGTGCCCTTCCATCTTTTTGGTCTAACATTATAACAGGCATAATAATAATAATCCAAAAAAAAAAACTCCTTACTGCTGCATGTTCACACTATTGTGTCACTTCCTGTCAGCACTGAGAGCAGCTTAGACAGGGGGACTTGAATTTTGTAGGTGGGGAAGAGAAAGCCAGTGAGGAATCAGAATATGTGAGGAAGAACTTGTTGTGTAATGTGATTGTCGGTATTGATTTTTCTTATCAAAATCTTGGCAAAAAAGCAAATTTTAATATGGTTTTATTCTCTTTACCTGATTGATATGTACATAAAACATATAAACATATATTCCTGCTGTTGCCTACAGCGCCTCGTCAAGAAGGTCCAGGACTCTGTTTTGGAGAAGTGGGTCAACGATCCCCACCGCATGGACAAGCGAGTCCTGGCTTTAATCCTTCTGGCCCACTCATCCGACGTTCTCGAGAATGCCTTCGCCCCACTCCAAGACGACCAGTACGACCTGGGCATGAAGAGAGTCCACACTCTGCTAGAGCTGGAGCCGGAGAAAGAGAGTGCAAAGCCCAACGCCAATGAACTTATGTGGGCTGTGGTGGCTGCATTTACTAAATGAAAACAGCTGATTGGTCTGGACTGGAAGATCTGGCTATGGTCTGTGTTATTTAATTGGTTGAAGGACTTCACTTAATGAGACAGACTTCACTTTAATGAGACAATCTATTTTGGTTGGGGAGCCTGTTTGTGCATCTATTCCGGATGACATTTTGGTGGTAGTCCATATTAATCCAGTGCAATCTGATTGGTGGTGGGCTTCACCAAGTAACATTTGATTGGCTGGAAAGGTCTCTAAATGAAAAATGACTGGCTGCTTTCACAGACTGAGGTAAGTGAGCCACTACGAAGCTGGATATACTTCTAAACATCGACACTACGAACAGATGGGCTTCTGTTAATGTTAGATGGCATCAAAGAACAAAGCAGGTAGTCATGGTGCATATGAAGATTTTGACTGGGGCCAAGTTTCCCCTCTATACTATGGAAACATCATCTCTCCATTACTACAAGACATGGCCAGAATCAAATCCTGGTCTCCATACTCTTCCCCATGCTTATGCAAGGATAACGGATAGCAAATCACACAGCTATTGATGCTCTTTGCACTCATGCAGGTCTCCTGCCTCCACCTACTCATTCCCACTTGTGTTGGGAGTTCATGCTTAGGGTTACTGTTAGAAAACACTACCTGAATGTTTTACTG
Source organism: Seriola aureovittata (assembly GCF_021018895.1). Lineage (NCBI taxonomy): Eukaryota > Metazoa > Chordata > Actinopteri > Carangiformes > Carangidae > Seriola > Seriola aureovittata. The sequence goes on along the minus strand of NC_079381.1, from coordinate 17,496,035 downwards.
ATTCCCTCTGTCTTCTCATTAAATTCCCCTTTCTCCTTTCTTCCTCATTGCATTTTGAGGAGGAAAGAGAGGACACAAAGAAATACTTGAGTTCATTTCCTGCATCATCAAGAGTGAGCTGGGTAATTTGGCCCTCATAGACCAACCTAAATGAAGAATTAAACCTTGAGTCAACAAAACCTTTATCTTATTAGTTTGCTGTTTTTGCAAGGGTCCATTCTGTGTTCATAAAATAAGACTAGTCTTCCATTGCTATTTATGTTGCTTATCGATGCTTGGACTAGCCTGCCATTTATCAACTATTTTGCACAGTCAATAGCCCTCTAGGTAGGATAGTATTTATAGGGATTTTTCTTGGGTTGAGTAACCCACTTGTGAAGATGGGATTGAAAATTATAAACCTTAGCATCCATGGTTAAAAAAAAAAAAAAAAAAAGGTCTCACATATTTAGTCTACAGCTATTGATCGCTCTATTGATAATGAGTTCTTTAAAATCATACCTCTGGACATATATATAAAAAAACTCTTATTTTTAAGTATGACTTGAGCTGTAAAGATGTGGGAAAAACAGATTTGGATCTCTGAACCTCCCACACAAGATACAGTATGATCATTAGCAGAGCTGGTAATTGTCAGCCACATGGGCTCTTTTCACTTTAGGAAATATTAAAGCATCAACTCACCCAAATTACATATGTATAAAAAATATATTTTCTCAGGAAACACTAGTGGTAACAATTCTTGCAGGTACTTTTGAGACACCTGCCTCTGACATCTGCTTTGAATTTCCTTCTAAGATGCTTGTCAGCAGTAAAACAAAATTTCAGAAGCAGCAACCAATCCAGAGACTTTACTGTAAACGGTTTTCCTTGTAACTACTTTCTGGTGAAGAAATCGCCCTTCTGAAAACTATCAACAGTAAATTCTGTGGATTGGGCCACTAGATAACAATATAGGTGAGTGAGAAAATGTATTTTGTAATTTGGGTGAATTGAGTCTTCAAGTTTCCCTCTTGCAATATATTGAATCTCTCAGTCTGTGAGCATGTTGTATTGTTTCATACATGCAGACGATGGGCCTCGGATGAATCCTTGTTTAACGCTCAACATGAAGTCCATTGGAACAAAAACTATCTCCTAACATGCTTTAGTGCAGGTCTGAGAAAACTTCTGTTTCAATATAAACTCATGATTGTAAACATCATTCTGGTCTGATCGCTGTGATCTATGTATGAAGTTACATCACCTGTTGCTTCACAGCTTACTTATAGTTCTGTCTTTTTTTCTTTTCTTTTTTTTTTTTCTAACTGCAAAATACCTGTAGGTATGAAGAACTGTTGAGATCCGTTTACAGCAAAGAGACCATGCATGCTATTGGTGGAGGGCTGGGGTACTTGTGGATGTAGCTACAGAGAAAAGGCTTGTATGTAATTATTAGTCATTTTATGTGTACGATCTAATGGAATTTAATGAAAGGGATCTTCTCTCCTATCCTCTATAGTTCTGTATGCTTTTGTATTACCACACAAAATAAAGTAAGGATCCTTTAAGTGCCTGAATTTAGCACTGTTTTGCTGTTGTCTTTTTTTGTATTTTATATATATATATATATATATATATATATACACACACACACACACACACACACACACACAGTACTTTCTCCCATCCAGCTTGTTAAATGCTCTCATAAATGTATCTCATAAATTATATTAGGTAATGTTAGGTGTGCCTTGTCATAATTATCGAGTGTTTACCAACCATTTGGATAATTAAGTATGTAATTAATTTATAAAGCAAAAAGGTGCTGGTTTTCACTTATGAAATGTGAGTATTTGCTGTAGAAATTAGCTGATTCATTGATCAATCGAAAGAAAATCTGATAAGTAATTATAATTCTAACAAAATATCAAATATTTGATGGTTACACACTCTTGAATGTCAAATTTCACTTCTGTTGACATTACTGTTAAATAAATATTACATTTCGTGTTCTTAGTCGGACAAAACAATCAAGATCTTTTAGAAACCTAATGATGAATAATTAGCTTCATAATTTATTATGAAAAAAGCCCTACTTTTTATATCACTAAACAGTAAAAAAATCTAATGATTTTTAGATTTGCGTGTCACTATTTTTTTTTTTTACATTTTATAAAGTTAATGATCAGTTCAACAGATTAAAGGAATAGTTTGACATTTGGGGAGATACACTTATTCACTCTTGTCAAGAGATTGATAACCAGTCCTGTGACTGGAGACAAAACATGAAGCTACAGCCAGCAGCAGGTTAGCTTAGCTTAGCATAAGGACAGGAAACAACTAGCATGGCACCTGTAAAGCTCACTAATTAGTGGAGACTCCAAGAGGTTAGTGGTCATAACCAGGAAATAATCTGCCACATGTTCCAACGTAAAAAGGTGAACTGTTGTTTTTCACTTCAGTTTTTCTACTAAGTAAACAAATTGTGTTATTTAATTAGCTTTAGAGGTGTACCTTTTGACAGACTGGCTAACTGTTACCCCTGTTTCCAGTCTTAATGCTAAGCTAAACTAGCTGGTTGCTGGCTCCAGCTACATGCTCACTGTACAGACAGGAGACTGTTGTTAGTTATCTAACTCTCAGCAAGAAACCAAGTAAGCATTTTCTACTCCTGCATAACTATTCACCTGACTGGCATGAAGCTATTTACTTTCACAACCACTACAGTGCACATGACCAGACACTAGACTGACTGAATATACATCTTTTATTAGCAACTGGTGAAATACTTCATTAGAAAAATATCTTTTCAGATTTTTTTTGAGTAAATAAACACCCAAGTCACAATTCGTCCATGTCTTCAGTTAACATTAATGTGACAGCCTTAGACATTAACATGCATAAAAATCCAACAAACAGAACATGTGACAATCAGCGTCCTCAGCAGATAATGTCCATTCATTCTTCTTTGGTCCAGTCACCCACAGGTCTGAGTCGGTGGATCAGCAGCATCCCACACATCTGGACTCCACTCGTGTGTATGACGGTATGAATCCACTGACAGTCCACATCCAGCAGCTCCATTAAGGTGTTTCCACAAGCTTATGTACATCCCATTGGAGAGCCACAATTTTGCCACCAGTGGTGAGTATATCGAAGACTCTGTCTCTGAAAGCCTTCCAGCAATATCCTATCCATCTTGATGTACGCCAACGTCTCATTTGATTTTAGTGACAGTATTGTAGTTCTTGATCAGTATTTCCAGCAGTTTGTATCTCCAGTAAAGTTTGTCTCCAACTTGACGCAGCTCGTGTGCGCAGTGATCAACAATATCTGTGGGCGAAAGACATTTGGATAAGATAGGTTTAGGATCCATGATCTTATAAATAGATGAAGCTTGATTAAAACCAGTCAAATCTTCTTAGATACTCACCGTGGCCAGCCATTGTCATAATGCTTCTGCCTGTCCAGGAAAGAGTAGAAAGCTTTAAAGAATAGGTTTTTCTTCTCTCTCCACACTTATAAAGCTCTGTACTTGAAGCTTGACAAGAAGGAACAGGTTTGAACTATTGATAGCAGAGCAGGCTTATATACTGCTGGTGACGTAACTTTATGGCTGAGGAATCCCCAACACTCGCAGCCAAGTTCCTCCTAATCGTAGGCAGACTACTCAGTTTACAATATTGTTATGGCCACCTTTAATCAGAAGCATTACATAAAATGTGTATATTTTTGTACACTTTGCAGAACACATTGTGTACCTGTATTGTTTGTTCCTGACTGTAGATGTTTTGGGCTTTTAGTTTCAATCAACATAAACATGATCATGTGAGGACTCAGGGTTTTATTCACATATAAAACCACTGAATTAATAATTTACAATAATACATCATGGATGGAGAGAGCTGACAATATTAGAAGATGAAGTGAGTACTTATAAAATGTTGTGATGTATTTAATGAGATCGCAGGAAATTTTAACTTTAACTTCATAGAAAGTGAAACTTACAACTTATACAGTTCCAGCGTGTCACATGAAGCACGGTTTAATTATCAGAGATGACGCTGTTTGAGTGACAGAGGATGAATATTAAAAACTCACACTTTAGATAATCCCAAAATAAAGGCTTATTTTTTTTCCAGTGGCAGAGTAAAGTTCACAGGACAGCAACAATTCACAGAACCATCAGTTGCTGATTTAGTGTCCTCATGGACTGATGGTGATAAGACATGGGTTGTTTTGCAGAATGTACAGCACCATAATAGCACTGATGTATTTTCAAAGATTATGAAACACTGAATATTCAAAATAACCATGTCACTGTGTCATGTGATGTCAATAGATTGAAAGTGTTTCACCGCAAATTGTGTAGTAGTGTAGTTTACATTTAGCCGATTAAGACAATTAAAGACCAACATCAGTGGACAAAACTCATTGAGTGTGTGCTTTCAACAACAAAGAGGCATTCAACCAACAGCACCTCTGATTAAAGTACACACACCAGGGCAGTGACCTAAATACACCATGAACTGACTAAAAGGTTTGAAATGTCCAAGTCATACACTTTATACATGTCTTCCATTTCCTCTAAATTCTCCCTCATAAAGTCTCAATACCCTTCACAGCGCAGGCACGGAGGACATGTTTAGGCTTGCCCTGCATCTATCTGCCTCGGTCTGAACAGGGAAGTTCCCTGGAAATTACAGCTGTTTGTAGTCAGGTGATCTGAACGCTGCTGGTTGAATTGTTGTAACACTACTTCACTACTTCAAAGAGTCAGGTGACCGGAAAAAAGTTGGTTGAACTGCACTAACATGACTCCGTTTGTAGTAAAGAGAATATGTGTTAGTGAAATGATACCAAATGTATTCAAGTTGTGACAACTGGAACTTTTTGAAGTAAAGGTGAGGAGAAAGGAGCCAAGCAGAACTCAATCATTAAAACCTGGACATTCAGATCCTTTACTTAAGTAAAAGGACCAATACGTTAATGTAATATATTGTCCTGTCTAGTCAAGGTGCTTTTAGTTGACTGGTTTCCAGCCTAGGGGTTGCGCCCCTCCAAAGGGTCACAAGGTAAAGCTGAGGGGTCGTGAGATGATTAATAGGAGAAGACAGAAAAAAAAAAGTTCAGCCACACAAATTTTTGTTCTTTTTTTTTTGTTACTTTTCTCACTTCTTACTTTAAGAGTTTCAGAACATTTATTGTTATTTATTTTGATAATCCATCATTAGCTTTAAGTTCAAGTTTCTCTAATCTAAAGATTTGCTTATCCTTGGCTTTGGACTGTTGGTCAACTAAAACAAGAAATCTGAATACATCATTCATCCATCAGTTAACTGAGAGAATAATTAGCGGATTCATTGATAATGAAACTAATAGTTATTTTGTAGTTGCAGATAATTTGACCTCTTTGTACCTCAAACAATTATTAAACTGAAACCATCTGAGAAGTTCAGAGGGGAAATCACACTTTGCTGTAACTGCTAACCACTCATAGACATGTGACATGACATTTTCATCTATAACGGAACTACTAACTATAGTTGTCAAATAAATATGGTGGAATAAAAAGTACATCATCTCCAGAAAGTTTGTGGTGTAGAAAGGCAACTAAATGTAAATGTAAATGTACTTGTTATTTTCCACCGCTGCTCATTTTAAGCACAGTTTTGTTGATCTACAATGCAGAGTGGACACATGATGCAAAAGGCGTGGGCCTCGCCACTGATAACAGAGCTGTGAAAGGTCCTCTTTTATTGCCACATCCTGAACGTAGTACAGAGACGAAGAGGGGGTGTTTTCAATGTAAATATACGTTCAACATGCTTATCAGAATCACTGTACCTACACAATGTTTCGTCATGTAATACTCTGTATGTCAGCAAAGTTTCACATGTTGTTGTTGTGAAAATATCTTACGCAAGATGCGTCTGTAGTTTAATGACCCAGTGACAATCCCACTCTCTGGAAGTGGGACAGGCGACAGAAAGGTGTGTTTGTGTGTCTTTGGGCGAAAGAATAAATCAGTTATAAAACATTAACCAGTTACACTTTACACACTTTGACAGATTAGTTTGAACTGTTCTTCTTTGCCATATTTACACAGTCCTGATTGGAGTGAGTAGAGGGTGTATAGGCACAAAGCTCCTTTCAGTGTTTAAGTATTGAATGGACCAAGATTGAGAAAAAGAGAGAATAGAGTGTACAGATATAATGTTGTCAATAAAGCAGCTACAGATTTAAAGAATAAGAACCAAGACCATAAATGAGCTGCTACTGTCAACATTACATTTTATGTAATATTGTATGTATTGTATTGTATTTATTGTATGTACATATTGTTTACATTATATTTGTTTACTCAGTTACTCTTTACAAGTAGACAATGAACTATGATGTATTGTAACGTATTAAACTAATAATGTATGAGTACCATATGTAATTACTGCTTACATATTATACTACTACTAATAATAATAATAATGTAATAATATACAGTAACACTGTCAAAGATCATTCTTCATAAGGGATACTTTTACTTTGAGTAAGTAATTTTTTTTTGGACTAATATTTCTATACTGGTAAAAAAAGAAGTGAAGGGCTTTGCATAACCCTCTTGCCTTCCTTCCTTCCTTGCTTGCTTGCAAATATACACTGGTGCTCCATTGTTGTTTTTCTTTTACCATGACTTTAACTGTGGGAACTAAATAAGGACTAAAAAAAGAAAGGACCACTTTCATTCAAGTAAATCTTTAAATGTAAGTCATGTAATGGAATATCTTTATAGTGTGGTATTTGTATTTTTACTTTTTACCTTTGCTTACTTCTTCCACCACTGATCATATTCCATGTGTTTATATACTATTCTTGTTTTTTCTTTTCACCTTGCTAATACCTGACTGGCCACCTGTAAACCTGCGCATACATCCATCACTCACCAGATGGCAGCACACTCAAATTCAATCATCAAACTTGATATGATCTTTTTTAAATTTCATTGAGAACAATCACATTCAAACATAAACATATTTCAGCAAACAGTGCAGAGGCTTTAGGTTGGTTTCTGGGATATAATGAAACTGCCATAATACACTGAGTTTTGTATGTCGCTATATTTCTTTGTTTAATTTGTTTAATTTCGACATTTTGAATCTTCCATATATGGACCTGGATACAAAGTGCAAGTGTGAAGACTGGTTTGATTATCATTATCATCATCATCATCATCAATGCGCATGCGTGAGTTTGACTGGCAGCGCAAAAGCTGAAGAGGCAGAGCAGCAGAGGCTTTCAGTCAGACCTGCTGAAACGCTGCTCTGCTGCGATCTGCCACATTTCACAACTATGAAAAATCTACATTTCAAGGATTTCTTCTGGGTGAGTTCTTTATTCTCTGGTTTGAGTTTATTTGTTTATTATTATTTCTAATACTAACGTTTTGTCGAAAAGCGTTAGGTAGCCTCGTAACTCAATCATAAAGAGAAAATGTCTGATAGTAGTAAGTGAAGTTTTTCCACTGTAGTTTCTGTTTCTGTTGTAGTCAAATTTTGATGTGAATTAGAAAAACTTTACTCGACCTCATCGAAGTATTCAGATACTTTCCTTAAGTAATATTACCTAAACCACATTGTAATACTCAGGTTAAAGTACTGCATTAACAACGCTGCTTGAGTAACTAAGCTATTAAGGAGGCTAAGCAAATATTATCAGCATGGTATTATGTTTGATAAAGTCATGCTTATTTAAAGTATCTAAGGTCAAAGTACAAACTAGTCAGGACATTATTGTGTTTATGCATTCATGTGTAAGTGGTTGGTTGAAGTGGAGCCATTTTTTTTTAATATACTTTCAGATAATGCATCATATGTTTTGTAGGTAAAAGTTTACTGTATAAACTACTTACAACTTGTTACTAGTACCAAAAGCTGTATATATATATATATATATATATATATATATATATATATATCTCCCTCTCAATGTGGAGAATAAGTAATGTAAAATGGAAATACTCAAGTTAATTTGTACTTAAACAAATGTTCTTTGTTACATTTCACTCCTGTAAAAAAAATCCATTTCCTTATAGACTCTTGTATAATTAAATTAGCAACTCAGCTAAACATAGTCTCAGATCATTAACAGAGATATAAAGTCAATAACCCACTGATTTTGACATTCACATGGTTTAGATGATTATAGTTCTGTTACCCTAAGCTTACCTAAATTATGGAGAGGTGCTATTCAAAACATCAATTTACACTCTCTGTGAAAGGTCCTCATGTTAAAGTGCTTTCTTTATGTCTGTGTGTCGTGTTGTCTCTGGGGTTTCACTGTGTGAATTTAGAATAAAACACAGAGCCTGTCCGTCTTACAGTAAAGGACTGGGTATTAGAGGTAGTTGTTGCGTTTTGAAATATTAATATGTGTATAATGTAATGTCTATGTGTAAACTGGACATAGAGTATTAATCTAAACAAAGAACCCAATTGTAATGTGATTTCTATAACCACGGACGACGAACAGAATGAACTATTTTCCATCTTATTGACAGAACTCTGACCTGACCTGCACCGGTGGCTATGACGCCATCATCCAGTATCTCAATGATGGCAAGAGGACATGCAAGGAGGTGGAGGATTTCATGAAAGCCAGGTAACATCGTGATTTGCATATGGAATGATGCACGATATTCATATGTTAGTTCTGCTCAGGTCCAAGTCGGCTTAACTGTTCTCTAGCTATAAATTACTGGCCAACTGTGCTTCCTGGGTTTGCAGCTGTGCTAGTTGTTATCAGACAATTAATAAGTAGCGAGATGGATAGTCACAGTATAACATGAGGCTACGCATGCAAACGTAATGAGACAAACTCATAGGCCTGGTTGTAATCTTGATGGCTTTATAATAGGCAGACTTACTTTGTGTTGCAGTAAAAAATGAGAATTTGTTTGAATTTGAAAAATAGTTGACTGGGTGATGGGGTGACAGGGGGTGAGGTAAAAGAGTCAGATGAAGGGAGTTAGGTGAAAATGAAACATAATAAGGAGAAGGAACTTGAGCTGTAGATGTTGTGGAGTCATGATTGTGGGAAGTTACAGTCTAAGGTTTGACCGTGAGAGAAGTGGCACAAGTTATAACAACTAAGACAGAAGAAGTTTTTAGTGGAGGTGGACATTGAACTTTCAAAGACTACAATGATGAAGCATGTCTTTGCAATGCTGAAGTCGCTTCCCGCTCAGAAATGATGAAATAGACTTGAGGGGAAAAGAAGCAAAAAAAAAAAAAAATGAAGAAGAAACAACATGAGTTACATTGACAGCTGGATACCAGAAGAAGAAAGAGAGGTTGAACATGATGTCTTGAGTTCATTTCAACCTGGAACTTCTCAGAAATGTTACATCATGTTGTGTTTGATCGGTCAAAATCATTTTCTTATGTTTGCCAAAAGTTTCCAGTGGTGCAGTCTTCTGAAAATGTTAAACAGAGGAGAATTAAGGTGAAATCCTTTGCTAGCATTATCCTGCAGTCTGCCAGTGTTGCTGCGATGACACTATCAAATGCCAGCAAAATAATTCCAAAAGGCACATTTTTTACATCCACCTTACAAATGTTCAAATCTAATATGATTTATGTTCAAAATGGACTATAACACAAATGGATTTATTCTGATATGGAAGATTTACCTTTAATCTGCAAGTAAATGAGCATTTACCCTACTCAATGCTGCATCATGGTAGACCAGCGGAAATTAATTCTACTGAGAAAAAGGAACAGAAAAAGAGTGTCTGGCCCACAGTGCTGCAGCTCTGAGCCTTTCATAATAAATAATTTATTATCAAGCACCATCAAGATAGATTTTGTAGTGGAGTTATGCAACTTTTAACATTTTAATTCCTCTTTTCTGGGCAATGGTATAGACTTCATCTGTGTAATGTGAATTGCACCTTGTCGTTTGGATGTCTGTCATGGACTTGTGTAGTTCCTGATGTGCAGGAACCTGTGCAGACTCAATAAAATGGTGAGGAAGTCAGGTCATCAATATTAGAAAAAGTCTAAGCAGTTATTTCCTGGTTTGTTACCCTTGCTGCCCTGTGTTTTCCCACAGATCCCACAGATAAATGACCGTGGTCGGTACGTCTAGATTAGGAGCCCCACTCAGTGAGCGCTTGTGTTTTGGTAACACCGCCCTGATCATAATTGGTTTATTACATATTAAAATGTAGGTCAGTAGCTATAAACACAGTTTTAAGTGTTTCTTAATTGACAGTATTTATCAGCAACTTTTCTTATGAGGACATTTTTTTTTTTTATTTCAACTGTGTTTTACGACATTGTCATTAATTATCTGTTTATACACCAGCCTTAATTTATTGGTATCCACAAGAGGAGTTATACTTGTTGACAAATGCGTCCATAAACATTTATATACTGCTTTTAAGCCGTAGATAGGGCGACTTAAAGTAAAGTGTTGCCTCTGTTTGGAGTTTTCCAAATAAGGATTTTTATATTTAGTCCACTTTACTTACATTGCTTCACCAAGAGTTTTGTGTAAAACCATGTGATGCTGTGGGAGAGACTGTCGTTTTCTGGAGGAAGCCACTCACACTCCATTCATGGCATCACATATGTCAGTGTACACGTAGTCCTGTCTTTTTCCTTATCAGTTAACAAACAAATTGGCATGAATTTATGAGGTTCATTTCCAAAAATGTCCACTGGCTGATAGTGATGACTGAGTTGGGTTTATACGTAAACTAGTAACAAAACACAACCTGTCACTGATGTCAGTGCAGTTTTCCATCTAACTTCTTTTTCAATTTATCCGCTAAAGGGATGTCCTGTGTGTTCGCTTGTGTTCTTTGCTGATATGCTTGTATACCGGGTGCACTTTTGTTTTTTTCTGTTTTTTCAGGGCTTCAATTGAAGAGAAATATGCTAAAGATCTCCTTGGTTTGTCCAAGAAGGTGTGTGGACACAATGAGATGAAGTAAGCAACCTCTGTGTTATTATGTGTTTGACCAGTTCTATTTTCACAGTGAAATGAATTAATCTGTGTCTGCAGAACTGACATGATGCCTTGCAGTTTGAAAGCATTGCAGAGAGAGAGAGAGAGAGAGAGAGAGAGAGAGAGGAGAGAGAGAGAGAGAGAGAGAGAGATCACCGAGCATGGGATAATTTTAACTCTGTAAAAATGTGGAAACGATGACTGCATTACTTTGCAGTTTCCAGTTTCTTAATAATAACTTTTCAGTCGGTCCAATTCTACGTGTAAGTGTTGACATGATGTTCTGTATCAGCAAGTCTAGTTCCTATTCTATCTGTGGTCACATGATTTTTGTGGCTTTGTTTCTGCTGTTTCTGTTAGAAAGCAGGAAGACCTGTGGGGGGAGGGTGGGACAGGCAACACTGATAAAATCATAGTGACCCAATAATCATCGTAGTGGCTATTAAAAGGTCTTACTAATGCACTGAAGTTACTTGTTTTATGTAGATTATGTAATGTATAGAATCCCTATTTAATATTTGTTCCTTTTGTTCTTTAAGCACATTAAAAAGATCCCTGGACGTGTTCAAATTACGTAAGTGTTGAACATTTTTAATTATAGCGTCTTTCACCAGCATTATTTCCGTTTCCTGTATGTGTCAGTTCATTATTTCTGTGTAGACCACAATCCAAACAACCCTTCTCCCTGCAGAGATGGAACATGTGAGTCTATCACACTTACAACTGGCGCAGAGCATGAGGGAAGAGGCCAAGAAACTGGAGGAATTCAGAGAAAAACAAAAGGAAGTCAGGAAAAAGGTTGGTACCGTGGTGCACTGAGGTGACCGAGGCATCTTTGCTACACTCAACAAGCTGGTGACGAGATACAACCTTGTCATTTCAGCTAGAACAACAGATGGATGCCCTCCACAAACAGAGGTCCACACACTTCAAGAAGACAATGGATGTAAGTAATACTCGAAAGGCCACACAGAGTTAATTATTACAAGCTCAACATTAAATAAATGTTTACAAGGCCGCTATCAAACTTTACCCCAAGAATTTTTCTGCTTCTTTCCCTTGTAGTGTGTTACTGATAAGCTGAGCTAACTATATGCAGGTTCAGTCACATGCAGAGTTAATGATACTGTGATTGACCTGAAAACCAAAGTGAAATTACTCTGTTATCTATATTTAAATATCTAGATGATAGAACCAAGCTTTTGCTTTTGCCGGTGTTGTGCTACCTTTAAGGTAGGAGAAAAACCAGAAGTATTTTTAAACAAAGCGACACAGTACATCAGTCTATTTGAGATTTGTGTCAGATGAGTTTCAGTTGCGTTGTGACAATAGTGAAAATGCCAGTCTTATTGCATCCCTCTGTTCTTCCTCTTTGGTGGGGGAAGTTGTATCGACCAGTCTGGGAAGTGAACGCCAGGGCATCATTTGGCGCCATGAAAATCATAGCCAAAAGAAGAAGTAGATGTGATGCATTATTCAGCTGAGTGGATATAAACTTAGTCTGTAGCAATAACAGAACTGATGCTGGTAAACTGACGCAGCCCAACAGCAGAGGATACCATGAATCAACAGCTGATGGTGATGCATTAAAAAGCTATCATGTGGTTCTGTCCCCAGTCAAAGAAGACGTATGAACAGAAATGCCGAGATAAAGAAGAGGCGGATCAGAACGTGAACCGAAACACCAACACCAACAACACCAAGCACATTGAGAAGGTACAGAGGAGTTTCATGGAACATTTATTTTCTCCACGACGGTTACGCTTATGTCTATTTTGGTCACGTAAGAAATGAAAACTGTACAGAAAGTGTCACCAGCAAACATCAAGATCGGTGCTATTACCTGATTGATAGAAAATGAACAACAATTTTGATTTTCAGTTAATAATTTAAGTCAGTCATCAGGCAAGAATGTCCAACATTCACTGGTTCAGGCCTCTCATGTGTGAAGATTTGCCCTTTCTCCATGAACCATTTCAGGCACTGTTGTGAAATTGTGTGTGTCCCCTAGTGTGAAAAAGGAAAGAGTTGTTGTATGGAATAAATTCACTTTTTGTATGATTTCTATAAGACTGGTAGAGCTATGTGCTGTGATGAGTCTAAGCTTGGTGACTTAGATTTGACTCTGATGCAGATTTAGCCCCTAATAAAACATTAGTGTTCAATAAATGTACTAGTGTTATCTTTGTGCCTTAGACTTCCTCCATCTACCGTGTGGTGTACCAGCTGAGTTATATCTGAGAGGTGCCAAATTGATAATGTTCATAAGACCACTTATATGAGTGCCACTGTATTTGTTATTTGTGATGTGTTAGCTTCAGACCCACCAAAGAAAACTTTGTACTCATGTGTGTTTTGTTCTTTTTTAACTCATCACCTTTCAGCTCTACTCAAAAGCACAGCAAGCAAAACATAATGCAGAAGAAGCAGGTAAGTTTTAAAAAAAAAACCCTGCTTTTATCAAAAATTGCTTCACATTTTGCCTCTAGGTCACCCATTCACACACACACATTTACACACTGATGGCAGCGAGGTAACATACTAAGGTGATGTTTCAGTGTCTTGCCCAAGGACACTTCAGCATGTGTCTGGGGCTCTCTTAGATTATTAAAGCACAAAACCGGGATGAGTTTAATAGATAACAGTTTATTAATAATAATAATAATGTGTTTGGGTTGCAGACAGGTTATACCATCAGAATGTGACCGCACTGGGAAAAGTTAGAGATGAATGGCTGAGGGAACATGTCAATGCCTGTGAGGTAAGACTGTGAACGATTCAAGAGTCCTAAAGTTTGAATATACTGCACATCATGTGAATAAGTTGAATGTTTTCCTCGACAGATGTTTGAAAAACAGTCAGTGGAGCGTATCAACTTTCTGAGAAACACAGTCTGGACTCACCTAAACCAACTTTCCCAGCAGTGTGTGACCAGTGATGAGGTAAAGCCCACAGTTAACATCAACGTTAAAGCTGCTATAATCAATACTTTCATATTAGCAATGGATCAAGTAAGTGTGACTAATGTGAAAGTGGTCGCTCATAGTTACAAACTCATAGAAAATTGTCATTGAACCCTGCAGTTTGCCTTAGCTCTACAGAGCATTTTAGCATCTTTCAGCTCTTTGTCTTGGTTTTACAGCCCATAACTTTACTGTTTTGGTTCATTCTCACCGCATTCATTAGCCTCATTATCAGCTGCAGCAGGAAGTTGTTTTCATTGTAAAACCTCTGATAAACCCACTGTCCAGCACAGTTAGCAACTAACCAGTGCACATGATGAAGCATCAAGTTGTTAATGAGACAGATATTTCCCTCAAGATAGAGACCAAAAAGAGAACTAAACAAAGAATAAATATTTGACTTCATCGCAAATATGTTTTCAAATTAACGCTGAATATATAAACAGGAAACTGGGGCGACAATATATTAGTGTGTGGTTAAAGCTTGTTCTCATCAAATCAATCGAAAACAGAAGTCATCTGCCATACTAGAGACCATCTTGCACTCGGGATCACACAAGCTGTGATGCCCATCAACATGACTCCTCAGGATTCATGACCACACCCGTCTTCGAACTTCGCACACCCATAAAGTTTTTTGTGACTGTATCTTGCACGGCTGTGACGCTATCAAACTCTACCCACAGACAGGTGTATAAACACCTGCCACACTACTCAGAACTGCCTCTGTGGTGGTTCCTGCTACTGTAGGTGTAGCCTGGAATACATTTTGTCATGATGACGCACACACAGACACTCACAAGGTGAAAACAATACCAGCAACACCGTCACAGCTGGTAAAAAAAAACTGTTATGAGAGTCTCACTCGTATAAACTTCAATAAACAAACATCTATTTCTGGTCATCTATAAAGGTGTGTTTAAAGTGGACTCTGACCTTGATTTCACTGTGTCTCTGCATGTGGTGGGGTGCATAGCTGTACGAGGAAGTGAGAAAATCACTGGAACAGTGTCACGTCCAGGAAGATATCGAACACTTTGTAAACCTCAGGCGGACCGGTGATAAACCACCAGGTATGAAGGAAAAACTAGTGATTGTCAGTTCTGTGGCATTAACAATTAACCAGGGAGTTTAACATGAACAGTCTTTCTCTCTTAAAGCTCCGGTTCTGTATGAAAACTTCTACAGCGGTCAGAGGTCTCCAACTGCTCCACCCTCTCGCCTGCCTCCACCAGTCATCAGGTAAAGAAGAGAAGGACTCCAGGAGAGGCCGCCACCGGTCTGCTTACTCATTTATTCACAATCATACACTAACTATCAGTGCTAATTGTGTACCTTGTTTTGTGAATTTACAGGAGGGGGGCATTACCTGATCCAACACACAGCAGTCAGGGTATGTTTTCATTTGCTTAAATATGTTGTTTCGTTTAAAGATCCCATATTGTATGAAGTGACATCTCCATGTCTTATTTTGATTATAAAGCAGGTCTAGGTTCTATGTTAATACTGCGAACGTATCAAGGTGCTCAGTCCACACAGAAATGCACACAGCCTGTGTTCAGAAACTGAGCCTTAAAAGACCTTTAATTGCCACATTTACACTTCAGTCTTCCAGCAGTGGATGCAAAAGGCCTTTTCAGTGGAGGGACTTGTGGCTTTATCATCTACCGATTGTTGGCTGCAGGCTTTCACCTTTACACACTTAACCACAGTGTTTTTGATCTTTGCTTTGATTGCAGATGGCATAGTCTACTCCACAGCGCAGGACGCAGGCTACAGTGTTATCCACTACTAACACACACATGCTGGAGCAGTTACTGGACGTCATGTGCAGTGTTGGAGCTTTGTAATGGACATGAAGTTTACTTATGTCTCATTACTTCCTCTTTTGTGTTTTTCTTGGTCATACCATGTGGAAAATGAATGTCATAATTGTGTACATGAATAGTTTAGATGAGGTATTTTGAGTGGTATTTTGAGCATATATCACTGTGTTATATACAGTGCAGTAACCATCATTATTTTATCTTAAGGTTCCTGTGTGTACTTTTATAATCAGAAGCTAATAAGGTTATAAAGAAACACAAGAAGCAGTGACGTCTAACTCATTTCTGTATAAACTTAATAGGGACTTTCTATTGTCCAGATATAGAGCTTTCTGCAGAGCCGCAACTTAATTTATCTTCAGTTTGTTTTTGTAGTTTTCAGATTTTAAATATGCACATACTAAGGTAACACGTCATCTGCTCACTGATTCTCATTTCCTCTTATGTGATAGAATACAGTGTCAGCTGACAGCGGTCTCATGAGCTGAACCTAAAGGCTCACACAGACCTCTTACTTACTGTCTCTACAGTATATGGATTACTACAGACCCTGTTTTTCATCAGTTTTCCAGTTAAAATCCGGTACTTTGTCACTTAACCTGCATCCTAACATGTTGAACAATAGAATCATTTCCAATGTAAGAAAGTTAGAAGTTCAATGTTCTGCATGGACGTTCAAGTGACTGAAATGCACATATGATGAAGATGCGCAATATTTTCTGGATTCTGGAGGAGGATTGTTTTTGCACTTTGATGTAGCTTAATTTATGTTAATAACATCTCATTATTGTTATTGTTGTTGTACCGTTTGAAACTGCAGGAGTAAAGAGGGATCATCATTTCACTATGCAGCTCACTTGGTGTTTTATGGTTTTGTATTAAGATGTAGCAACGGTTTCTCTTTTTGCATTTTCTTGACTTGACTATATCTGGTGTGTAATACTGGACCAAGTTCCACATATTCTACTACTAGGTTTAACTCTTAATTCTGCCCCTATGATACCTGACCCACCTTCAACATACTGTTTGGCTGTTTGGTGCCTGCAGTCACACTTGTGTATTTCATTTTGATTATCAACATTGACACAAGAAATGGTTCAAATGAAAATCAATACAGCTTTATTTCCCGCACTTTTGGCAACATCATTATCTCATTATTGATTTTTTTACTCTCCCAATTTTCAGGATGTCCTTTTGCATTTCATATTATACAGTCCTCCTCAATGTGAGTAAGAGTTCATCCCACATCTGTCCAGTGGTTGCTGCGTGTCTGCAGGCGTTAATCCTGAATAGCAGAGCTGAAACGGGAAGCACTTTTGTCGGCAGGACGACAGGGTGCAGAGCCTGTTGATAGTGTATGGAAAGGTCCTGGAGGTTCTTGGTATCACGCAGCATGTTCTGATTTGATCAGATCCAGAATCATCTGGATGGTCCTCTCACCTAAGACGGACAGAGACGGACTGGATCAGATCAGATCAAGCAAAATAATCCTTATCTGCAGACATTTAAACTGTTCCTTATAAAAAAATAATCCTTAATGAGGAAAAACTTTGAGAAAGATTTTAGCAACTGTCAACAGATCCCTGACAAGACCGCACCCACAATGCATTAGTCTTTATGTCAATACTTTCTGAGCATACCCAGCCTGTAGCTCTCAGCCAAGCCTACAAGTTCCTACTTAAAACAATCACACCTTTTTTAAAAACAGATCACAAGTATAGAGGTTCCTGTTTTAAAAAGGCTCAGAAATGTCCTCGAATAGCTAGACACTGTAGTTCTTAGCAAACATTTCACAAAGAAAGATGAAACAGTGTATTTGTTGCTAGTGGGTATTTATGGCAGCAAGAAAGTGTATGTGTATCCATTATTTTTAACATTTTTTCAGTGCAACCATGTAAACACTGTGAAAAAGTGTTTTAATTTGATGCTGCTTCATGTAGGAAAAACAAAAACTTTAATGCTTGGGTTTACCTTCCAGATTCATCCTGGGATTCTCAAGCTTCTTTTCAAGCAAAGAGTCCATCAGCTTCCTCAGGTGTTTGAAGATCACACCAATCCGTACAGGAGCCTGTAAAGGGGAACACAGATTAAATTAAATAAGCACAGGTGTGATTAATAACAATGGCTCTGCTGCATTATTGTCACAGTAAGCAAACATGCACAATTCCAAGGCCCTGAAACTGAAGCAACAACAAATAATATCTTATTTCGTGAACCTACAAAGTGAAGTTTGCAAAGACGCAACCTCTGCTGCTACAGGAAGGGACCGATAAGGAAACGATACAAAAAGTCAAGAGCAACCCGGGTCATCTGACCTGAAAGTGTATCCAACTGTCTAGCGTGATGAGCCTCTCTCTGTGCTGAATGTCAATGTCGCCTCCAAACAGCAGCATGGGGAAAGGAGATATCAGAGTGGTGTCCCGCAGGTAGATCTTAGTGTATTTCACCTGATGATAAGCAGTTATTAGCACAAATGAGACTTGGAGATAAACAGATATTACACACACACACACACACACAAACTCTTCATCCATACCTTCTCCTGGTACAGCAGCCAGCCGTGTGTCTGCAGGTTGCGGTTAACTGATGAGGGATGGACCTGCGCCTTGCCCTGAGGGGTCTCCACTGTGCAGGCCACCCGCTCGAGCACGTCCACGGAGGGGGTGCACAAGACCCGCGCCACGCTGTCGTAGAGCCCTGCCGCCAGTACTGCGTTCAGGACCGAGATCCGCTGCTTGGACAGCGACGGTGTCTGCAGCTTGGAGTGAGATGAGGAGCGAGACGACCAGAAACCTGCCTGCTCCATCATCTTCATCAGCTCGTGCTTCACATCCTGGGTGGAAGATGTCAGACAACGTGGTTGTTGGGCAGGAGGAGGAAGAGAAAATTATTTAAATAAGTGATGAGAGGCCCAGGTGAGTGTGTGTGTGTGTGTGTGTGTGTGTGTGTGTGTGTGTGTGTGTGCAAACGTATGTGTGCTTGATACCTCTATTGTGATGAGAGCTGTTCGATTGAGGAAGTGTTTCCTACAGTAGGACATCTCTACTCTCTGTCCCTCCGTCTGTGAGTTCTTCCACCTGACAGTATCACAGAAAACAGGTCAGATACATCATCAGAGATTTTGTCATAGCAGTATTTTTGCAGAAGGCAACCGATTCTTGATAGCAGTAGTTATTTTTAGGACCTTTAAGTACGTTTTCTAAATATGTTTTCTGACTTGCAGATATTTGTTAAACCCCTCACAACATTTTTAATTTGTAATTCTTCTACTCTCATTAAATCACATTAATATTCAATATGAGTGTGTGATCAATGTGAGAGGCTTCCAAAAATCCCAAACATGCAATTTCAGGTATTTTCAGAGCAGTCCATACCCCAAATATGCATTGTATATGGTCAGGTGATCAGAGTTGGCCAATGCCAGTGCAGCTTTGGCCAGGTTAGCTTCATCCTTTCTGTTCATCGGTGTGGAGAAAGGAGACTTCTCAGTGATGGCTGCTGCGATCGTTGCCTGAAACAAATCTTCTATTAATATTCACGGTAAGATATGAAAGCAGTCAGGACTTTAAAATATATAATTATGAAATAATATGTTAATAGAAGTATTAGCAATCCTAATACAGTTGCAAAAGAATCATAGTTGGAGTGTTTGTTTTCTGATAATAATGAGGCAGAGGGACGTACTATAGGCTCCAGGCAGCCGAGGATGGCTCCATAGATCAGCATCTTGCCGATCTTCACGTTGACGGGCAGACTCGCCAGGTGGTGTCCCAGAGGGGTGAGGATGTGATCGCTGGGGTGACACGCACCAATCTTCCTCAGCAGGTTGATGGCGTTACTGACTGACTGGGGCTGAGGAGCATCCAGGGCCCGGCTCAGGAAGTCCTCCGGGGAGCCGTACTGACATTTCTACCAGAGGGGAGAAGGGGATTTGGGGGGGAGTGAAGAACACTTTAACAGACGCTTTGATAACGTTTCCACGAGGTAGAAGGTAGAAGTGGTTGCCTCTTTTGTGTATTTTTATTTCTATGTCTGTGTAACTGAGTGTGATTTATATACCATAATATGAAGACAGAGCTCCTCCAGTGGGACGCGCAGTATCTCTGGTATGGAGTAATCCATGAACGCATCGAACCTGAGGTCAGATGGGTTACACAACAACAGAACAGATCAACACTTGACCAAAAACAGGAATAAGTAAGAGGAATAATTATGTTTTTCATCTCATCTCTGCATAGTGAGTGAAGACAGCTCCATGCCTGAATTTCGGGTAGAGCCTGAAGCAGAAGCCGTTTCGGACACGTCCCGCTCTCCCCTGCCTCTGGAGGGCGCTGGCTTTGGAAACAAAAGTTTCCACCAGAGAACTCATCTGGCTGCTCTCATGGTACCTGATCGACACAACAGAGCAGAGTCAAGTCTCTCTGCAACCAGCCTCACTTCTGTTTTCTCTTTAGTGTGATCATTAGCCATAGTACTTCTGTGGCTGCAGGGGTGGGAATATTGATCTGTTGGTCTGTCACCACTTCGATCCAGACTGAGATATCAACAACTGCTATGAAATTTTGTAAAGACATTCATGATTCTGACATTGCTGCCATTAGCATTTAGCTCAGAGCACTGCCGTGGCTAAAGCTGTTAGCATGGCTGTGTTGTTTATGGTCTCAATTCATAGAGACAGACAATTAAGATAAAATATTTTTTAGTGAAGCCATGACACAAATCAAATCATTTAGAGTGAAGCTTCATGTTGTAATATGAGAAGATATAATATAATAACGATACAATAACATGAAAGACTTTACTGGTATCGTTAATGAGCACTTACTTATTTTCTTTGGTCTTCCCAGTGTCGATGACAAACACAACATCAGGAATGGTCACACCCGTCTCAGCAATGTTAGTCGACAACACAATCTAAAGAAGAGACAGAGCAGAGCAGAGCAGAGGGGATTTTTAGGACTTGTGAATATATTTGTTCAGTTGCTCTGTGAAATCATTTTATTTTTAAGGAGTATTTAAACTTCTGTTTTCTGTTTTCAAAACATGAGAAAGTATCAGCTAGTGGTGAGAAAGCAATTCACTACATTACCTAAAAGCTGCTATATATTTTTATTTCACAATGCTTTATTATACTGTGACATATTCAGTAGTACCTTCCTAACTCCAGCAGGGGGCACTGTGAAGGCAGCAGCCTGGTCCTTTGATGAAAGAGTGGAGTGGAGAGCAGCAATCCTGTACCTTAAAGTAACAGACAAGACTCAGAGTGAGACGGAGGTAAAAGGTCAACTTAAATGTACAGTTTAGTGTGTTACTTTTAGCTGCGTGTGTGTTCGTCACCTGTGTTTGTCCCTGAACCTCTTGTCTGAGGAGAGCAGGTCGTACAGCTGCTGGATGTGAGCCAGACCTGGGAGGAATACGAGAACGGCTCCATCCAAATCTGCAAATTGTGGGGATTTGTCTGACCAGAAAAAAAACCAAACACAAATTTAACACATAACATAAGACGAAAACGTGTACTTAATATGAACTTTGTGCTGTCTGAAACAAGCATGATGATGTTTTGCACCTAGGTAGTCTATAAGGTCAACCAGCAAATCCATGTTGATCTTATTAGGGTTCATGTACTGCAGCACCTGCCGGGTCCTGCTACTGAAGTGGTCGAGGTCAGGACCCAGGTCCCAGCCTGAGGAGGAGTCCCTCAATATCACCTCCTGATACAGACAGAAACACACATATTATAAATCCCAGCAGAACATCAATCCACTCTCTTGAGGGGCAGGAGACCCCTGGTCAGATCCATTAACAGCCAATGCTCAGTAATGTGTCCTGTAATTAAACAAGTCATTTAAAGGCAGTGAAAACCTATCTTCTATTAATTTGTTCCTAATGTGAGTAATGTGGTCTTACATCAACTCAAAATAATCTGCTACTTAACATGAGAGATTTCTGAATTTGTGTGTTTTTCTCAGGGCTCAGGTGGAAGAGAGGTGATGTGTTCCAATCACAATTTATAATAATCAATATCTGAATCAAAATTTGATAAAAGTTGTGGGATGTTTCCTTATGTTGCCAGGCCACCGTTAATCTGATTATACCACACCCACACACTCCTGATAAAGAGGATTAGCTAAATTCTGGGGTTGGAAATAAACTGTAAATAAATAATACCTATGTATGAATGAATGATTTTAGAAACTTTAGTTTTGATTGCTGCTTATTTAGTTATTAATATTTAATGTTATAAAGAAAGAAAAGATTTGAAACCATGTTTTCAGAGTTGCTATAGTGTCTCCAGTCTGCCGGAGATTAGAGCAGCAAAATCAACAAGCAAGTCATACACAAATAAAAGACCAGTCTCACACATAAAGGGCCAACATCACCTGGTGTTGTGATGTCTTGCCGCCTTTTTGGGTGACAGAGATGCTGACTTCTTCTTCTTCTTCAAGGATTTTCTGGCTGTACTCCGAGTCCTTTTCCAGGATGTACCCCGTCTGCTCCACGATGTCCTCTAAGTGAAACACCTGCACACAAAACCACAGGAGCTTGAAGTAAAGTACATCCCGCTCCCTCCAACATGTCCTCGGGTTCTTTTTTTTGTTCAGGTTCAGCTTCTTGGGTTGAAATTCAAAAATGCGGCTCAGTGCTAAAACAGATGCAGCTCCCCCCTGATATCCACTTCCTAAGCATTTAAATTAGACGAAGGGATTTCATTAGATCCTGCAGTCAACTAAACACAGACTCCAGCTCTCCTCTCACCTCCACTGGGAAAGTCCTGCCAGGGATGGTGATCACTGGGCAGCGGTTGAAGTAGTTGGAGAACTTGTCACAGTCCACGGTGGCGCTCATGAGGATCAGCTGCAGGTCCGATCTCCTCATAACCACGTCTTTCAGGATGGTTAGCAGGAAGTCTGACTGGACACTGCGCTCGTGGACCTGAGAAGATGGAGGTGAGAAAAAAAAGTTTTTTATCTTTTATGCATCCTTTCATAGCCAGATACTTAAAATGGCACCTACAAAGATATTAACCTGAGGGTGGAAAGGATTCTTATAATATGGCAACACACGGGGTACCAAGACATTATAACCTGCAAATACTGTGTTTGATCAGAAACTGTCAGTACCTCGTCTACGATGATGTGCGTCAGGGAGCTGAGGTGTCTGTCATGCTGCAGTTTCCTGAGCAGAACTCCAGTGGTGCAGTACAGCAGACGGGTCCACTCCCCAGACTGATTCTCCATCCGGATCTGGTATCCGCACAGCGACGACTTAAACGTGAAACAACATCATGAAACGGGATCATTACAGCAAGTGTCAGTGATTTCAATCAGCCTATATTAGAGATAATGTTTTACACTACGGGCCCCCAAGTTTTACGGCCTCTCCATAAAGATGTATATTCACCTTCGATCCGGGTCCATCCTCACATCCAAGCTCCTGACTGACTCTGCAGGCCAGGCTCGTGGCAGATATCCTGCGGGGCTGGGTCACCACGATGTTGCAGGGCTGTGCCGCTTTGCCCCCGGTCAACAGCTCCTCCAGCAGGAACTGGGGAATCTGAGTACTCTTCCCGCTGCCCGTCTCACCCGCCACCACCACCACAGGGTGGCGCTTCAGAGCCTCCAGGACACGATGCCGGTGTTGGAAGACAGGAAGCTGCTCTCGCTCTGCCTTAAAGGTAGGATACTCGGTGAATGACTTGTGTTTATTTTTCTGCAAACTGTACTGTGTGGAAATTTTAAAGTATTTACCTGCAGTTTGTGGGCAAGTGAGGACTTCTTCAGCTTTCTTAAGAGCTCCCTGGACGCCTCGAGTGCTCCTGCACCTTCCTTCCTCCCTCCTCTTTTCTCACTCTTGTCCTCCACTTCCTCTCCTCCCTCCCCAATATCAAGACCAGCCAGGTTCTCCCAGGACTCTTCAGGCTCTTCGTCCCCAGCCCCGCCCAGACCATCCTGGCCTTGGGGTCCACACCCCTGCCCTTGGCTCTGGTTCTGCTGCTGTTTGAGTCTGGTCAGGAGCCGGGAGATGAACTGGTCTCGAGGTTTGTTGGCAGCAACGCGACTCTCTTCCTGTTGCTGCTGCTCGCTGTCTCTCCACTCCAACCACACATCTCTGTAGGTTGGAGGAAGGAGCTGGTGCACTGACTGACAGTCAAAGATCGAGAGGGAAAGAATTCACTTTAGGCACTGTAGGACTAAAACTGAGCTGAGCTGTGGCTTGGTAACATGTAGTACCTGTCCTTTAACCAGGTTGTAGAGCGCCAGTGTGGCTGCCAGATGTTGAGCCTGCATGCTGTCCTCAGTCAGGATGGTGGGGCAAACCTCCAGAAAATCATCTGGCCTATGAATACGCACCCTGGTGGATGTATAAGCATCACATCAATACAACATATTTCTAAATTCAGTTATAACTATAATAAAAAAATTGTGTAAAAGAATCTCTGACAGCAAGAACATTTCATTCTTCAAACAATGTTTATATATATTTTTGTTGCGTGAAGAGTCAATTAAAATGGATTTTCAGCACATCAAGGCTGTCTCTAACATTGTCCCTCTGTACAACACACTGTATGGGAACAAGGACACAGAAACACACACACACACACACACACGCACACACACACACACACACACACACACACACACTTACTTGCATTTCCAATATCTACCAGCAGCAACCTTGTGAAAAGCCGGTGCCGGACTCTTGGGCAGGTTCTTTCGGACCCAGTCGATGAGGAACTGTTTGGGAGACTTCCCGGTCCAGCTGCGAGCTGTGTAGTCAAAATTACGAATGTCCTTCGGCTCGTTCTTTTTCACAACTGCAAAGAAAAATGCAAACAAATCGATCAGCGACAAATCCAGAAGTGACTGAAGCCAGATGTTGTCCTCTGAAAGCCGCAGAAGGCATGGCTAGCTTCAATATTTTCTTTTTTCAGATAAAAAATCTCTGAAGTCTTGCACTACATTACACTGAAAAGGGGTTAGGGTTATCATGTGCATGCAGCACCTATCACCTGTGTTTTGCTTAAGTCACTCAATAAATGAATTTAACTTGGAGTTTATTGAACCTTTCTCAGCAGGAGGTTCCTTTTCAGCTTGCTCAAATAAACTGAAGGTGATGTCCTCTTTGTCCTCACTGACAGGAACTACTTTCTTTTCCTTCTGAGGTACGTCCACCACTTTTAGAGCTGGGTTGAACATGGGGTGAGACTCCAGCTGCTTCATTTCTAGAATCAAAAAGCATTTGTTCTATATAAGTCAAAAGTGAGTTTGAAGATGGTGTTTAATTTCAGCAAGAAAGAGTAAAAGCACACACACACACACACCTTGCTGTATGATGCGTATCCTGTCCTGTGCCATCCTCTGACCAGCCTTGTCTCCTTTGGACTTGGCAACAGTTGCCATTTCTTTAGCGTCATACAGTTGAGCAGTGAGGATCAAATACCGGTCATTCTACACAGCGAGAAATAACATATAATACACCATTATAAAACAACTACATCATGACACATACATAATGACAGATACATAATGTACATTATGACATTTAGAGCACTCGACTACCACAACTTCCTGCCTTTAAACATTAGTGTTGAAATGTGGTAACTTTCCATACAGGGGAATCTGATCAACATGTCTCATTAAAAGTATGGAGAGGATTTTTAACCATGTGAAATCCATACAAAAAAAAATCTGCTTCCTTACAGAGAGTTAGATCAGAAGATCGATACCACTCTCCTGTCTGCTTAGTAAATATGAAGCTACTGCCAGCAGGTGGTTAGCTTAGCTTAGCATACAGACTGGAGACAGATAGAAACAGCTAGCCTGGTAATAAAGAGTTTGCCTACCAGCACCTCTAAAGCTCAATAATTCACATGTGATATGTTAATTCTTACAAAAATCACAAACTATCAACAAGGAAGCAAATTTCCCAAAATGTTGAATTATTATTTAAAGTGTTTCAAAAATGTATAGATCTCAGTATTCATTTTAATTACTGGGTCAAACTTTTCATCCAGTTCAGGATTGCGTGCAGTCTTCTTCCCTCCTTCATCGTCCTCCTCCTCCTCTTCATCACTGCTCTGCTCTGCATACCTCAGGATCCAGTCCTTCATGCTTGCAGCTTCATCCTTCTCTGTGGCCTGGAAGACACCACAAACACTTATAAGCTATGATATCATATCTGTATAGCCAACACACATCTGTCCAGCCAGCACGCACTCGTTAACAAACGTGCAAACCTTGGTGGTCTCTTTGCGGGTGCTGTTGGGTGCTTTGGGGCTCGGGGCGGCAGGTTTCTGGTGAGCCGGAGGCTGGAACCTGGGCCTGCTCCTCTGACTCTCCTCCTGCATCTGCTGGGTAAAACCTTCTGGCAACTCCTCTGGTAAAACGGACAATAAATTAAGAAAGTTATGATTTTCGCTGCATTGTGTTCTCAAGAACTAAACAGTGGTTATATGTAAATGACTGCTGATGCTCTACTACCATCTTTAAGGTTGAGGCAGAGCCAGTCAAGAGCAGAGTGCAGATCCCCTCCGTAGAGCACGCTGCTCTTCATCGCTTCCTCAATGTGTTCTCTCTTAAAGTTGAACTTTTCCAGAGCTGTGTACAGGTCCTGCAAGCACATTCAGACACAGTCAAAATGAAGGCAACAATCTGTCACAAGAACAAACAAAAAAATCAGAGGGAAGTTTTGTCTTTACCAGCAGTTTCTTGTTTGTAAGTCTGCCTGATATGGGCCCTTTGTCCCCATTTTCCTGTCTGAAGTCATTGATCAGCCTGATGATCTTCTTCTCCAGGTCAGCTTGGATACCAACCTGTTTTATACCATCACATACCATTAATTACAACATCTCTAATGTTTTTCCGCATGAAACACACTTGATGGACGGATGGATGGATGAGATTCACAGCTGAATAAATAATGTACAATTTCAGTCAATCAGTATGTTGCATGGTAATAACATGGTAACTTACTTTAAGAATGGACTTGTCTGAGACACCCCCTGTGTCGACCTGGGCAGTGTTGGAAAGACTGTAGGTCTTCGGAGCTGGAGTAATGACACAGCAGAGCAGTGTCACGCTTCATGTAAGTTCAATTATCACTTTCACTGACATAATCAATACAAGTATGTAATATGTGTTGATTACATCACAGATTTGTTAACATACATTGTCATGGAATATGGCCATTCTTCTGAATAATGAATAGTTAGTATGGAATGTATTGATGGATCCACCACAAGTTACCAGACTGCAATGTTGTTTACATGTTTGCCAGTCTGACAAGCAAGCAACACACAGAAGCAAAAAGGATTTTATGAAGGTGTAGCCTGAAGTGATTCATGATCTTTGCGTGACAAAGTACTGAAATGAAATGAAGAACACAGAGGAAACTATGAGGGACAACAAGAAGGCCCCATGTGCAAAAGTTATGGCAGTGAATGTGCACAACCTGGCGTTCAGACAGTAAATTAATACACTGATCAAAGCAAAAATACAAGTACGATGAAGTCACTGTATACATGGCGGGGCACGATATTATTAACACCTATAGAATGTAGTATTATCAGACTGAAAAATGACCATATTAACAAGCTGGGAGCTCTTAAATAGTGCAGGTAACATCACACTGTAGATTGTGCCTGAGTAGTGTCCAGTGAAGTCAAACAGTCTGGGGAGAATTTGCCCCATTAGCGAGTATTACCACCTTTTGACTTGTTATCTTTCGCTGGTTTAGCCGGCTTGTTGCTGGCTGGCTGCTTCTTCGCTTCCTCCGCCACGCTGTTCCCCGCTGCAGCGGCACCACTCCTGCCCGTTGCTGCTGCTACTGCTGCCGGGGCCACCGGAGCGGCCGATTTCTTCTTCTTTCCACCCATTAAGTCACCAAACCACAACCTGTATGTGGCTCCTTTATGTGGATAAGTAATGTCAAGTCATCAGCAAGGTGCTAAAAGGTGGTGGTTATGAATAGCGAAGAAAAATTACGCTAGTATGTGCTTCTCATCGCTGCGTATTCATGACGGGTTGAACCCTGGACTACACGGCTGCCGTAGCGGACGTAATATGCTGCATTCAGGAAGAATGGGAACAACAGGAAAACTGTTTTCCGAGAGCTAAACAGCATTAAAAACAGCTAACAATTAGCTGCGTTACGTATGTGTACCAATTTGTTACCGAGTGAAACAATTAAACAGTGCAAAACTCATATTAAACAAGCTTACTGAACTGTAATAGTGTTTAATTTATGTTTTGGTGTGAGATCCACGGTGATGTATTAGAAGCTATGGCCTGAACCTATGGCCTGGCCTGAACGCGACACAACCGCGTGTTGAATTGTGGGAAGGGGTGCCCCTAGCAATCATGGCTGACGCGTTTGGAGACGGCTTGTTCAGCGTGTTTGATGATGAACAACAAACGACCACGAGCAAAAAGATACCTACCCCTGTGGCTCTGGGAACAGGGTAAAGTCTTGGGTTTTTGCATGGCAATGTTTGGTGTTTGAAATTAGGAGTTTGGTTGTACAGGGAACTTGAACGAAGCATCATGTGCGTTCGTTACAGTGACACCGTCCTAACGTTAGACGACTATTTGGTTAGCTTCGTTAACTTGTCAAATAAATACCATACAAACTGTCTGTTTGTGCTGATAAACGACAAGTCAAATCATTTTTGTGATTTGTTTTTATTGTGTTTTACCTCGTTTCCGTTCAGTGGTGGAAGTAGTAGAACATTTCCTTAAGTAAAAATATCAGAACAATAATGGATTAATACTCGATTACAATTAGAGGGTTGAATCTGAAAAATAACCGGTAACTGCAGCCGTTATGTAATTGTTGTAGAGTAAGTACAATACTCTCTTTTAAAAGTATTGAAGTAGAAGCATGAAGTAGCAGAAAATAGAAATAAATTTGACTTAAATACAATAAGTAAATGTTCTTAGTTACTTTACTTTACACTACTGTTTCCGCGAGACTGGGGATTTCAAAGTTAAGTGTTAAGCTAATTGTTCTTGTAACGTTCCTGTGTAAATGTACAGGCTAAGCTAACAACATTTTATGTGTCTGCCTGTGTTTTTTTCTTTTCCAGGAAAGCTGTAGGTAAAGATGGCACTGACAAGGATGCTGCTCCATCTGCACGGGTCAAGAGGGAGGCAGACAGTGACGGTGGAGAGGAGATTGTGTTTGCGAAGAAACCTCGACAGGAGACGGTCTCTGCTAATGACCTCAAGTGAGATGAGTTACAGCTAAATACTTTAGGCCTGCGCAGATTGCTTAGGTGCTGCTATTAGATCTGTCTGTTGATGTACTTAGAAGTTAGTATTAGTAACCCAGTTAAAACTAATTGGTTGTGAAAAGTAGCCAAGTACATTTACTCAAGTACAATGTAGAATTTTAGGTTGGTGTACCTAATAAACTGGAAATTGAGTGCAGATCTCAACTTTGACATGTTTCCTTTCAAGAAGCTATTACAACATGAATTCATTTCAGGTGAATTATTGGCTAGAGATACTGCAGAATATGCTTCAGAGTTGCTGTGTAGGTAACACAACCTTTATTTACTTCAGTCTTGCAGAATTTATGCCCCAAGTGAAGGTGGAGCAAGTTGAAACTGTTGAAGGATGCTCACATGAGGTAAAGGAAGCAAATCTAAGAAGTCATTTTTCTCTAATGCAATTCTTAAAACTTTATTTGCCAAGCATGTGGTCTTTCCCCCACAGGTCGCTCTGCCTGCCAGTGATGAATATAAACCACTGAAACCTCGAGTGGGGAAAGCAGCCAAGGTATGTTGAGCATTTAACTTGGGTTTTCTACTTGTGGCATGATGTCCAAATACAAATGTTGAATTGCCTTTATATTCAGTGTGAAGACTAAAAAAGTAGTTGACTTTTTAAACTTAGCTTCAGGAACTTTTTCTAAAAATCTCAACAGCCACACATAGTTTCTAAAAGAAAAATACTTCTGTGTTATAATCATATCACTTGAACATAATTCATTGTAAAGAATGTGCATTGTTCTGTTTGGTTTACAACGACTTATTTCTGTGATATTGTTTTTCTTGCAGGAGTACCCTTTTGTTCTTGACCCGTTTCAGCGTGAGGCCATTTTATGTATTGACAACAATGAGTCTGTGCTTGTGTCTGCACACACCTCTGCTGGCAAGACTGTCTGTGCTGAGTGAGTATTCTTAATAAGCTATAATCAAAACAACAAACTACTTATGGAATAAATGTTATAGCCCATTCCTACAGTTGATTGTGTTCAAAATGAATGGAGTACAGTTTCTTTAACTTTGCACTGCTATAGTCTTGGGACACATGGGAGGGCACAAAGCCTCCAGTTGATATCTTGCTTTTACCATGGATAGTTTACTCTACTGAGGAAATATATGCAGTAACTCTGGGATATTTAATACTCAGGCTAAAACTGACTTTACAGGTTTATTGAAAAGTTAATATTTTTCAAATAAAGTTGTCACTTGAAAGCAACAGTGTCCTGCTTTTGTTGGTTAATGTGAACATTTTCCTCATGTAGGATTTAAAATGTTCAAATAATAACTGCAATGAATGCAGCATCAGATTCCAGATAAAGGTCTTGGTTTGATCAGCAGCTGTGTCCAGTGTTTGTTGACTACCTTTCTACTAGTTTTAGAGAGCAGTGCTTCTACAGAACTGGAGATACTTAAAGCTCTTAAGTGTGATTATAAAAACACTATTCTTGGAAATGATAACTTAAATCCAGTTTTACAGCAACCATCCTTTTGGTGAAGCAATAGTTAAACTATTCATCTTGCTTACTTTCAGTTTCATTTCATGAACTATGGTAATGTCAGATATCTAACCTGGTTTCCTCTGATATCCTCCTTGTAGGTATGCCATTGCTCTGGCCCTCCGAGAGAAGCAGAGAGTGATCTTCACCAGCCCCATCAAGGCTCTTTCCAACCAGAAATACAGAGAGATGTATGAAGAGTTTCAGGACGTTGGACTGATGACTGGTGACGTCACCATCAACCCCACTGCCTCTTGCCTCGTCATGACAACTGAGGTGAGACACAGTTATGCCTGAAATAGTGGAGGCATTATTAGATTAGTCAGATATCACCTTTATTGGGAAGTGCTATCTGACATAATACATTTCTTTTCTCCCAGATCCTGAGGAGCATGCTGTACCGAGGCTCTGAGATCATGAGGGAAGTGGCGTGGGTCATCTTTGATGAGATCCATTACATGAGAGATGCAGGTGTGTTCATAATACAAACAGCACAGACACACTATCGACCGATCCCCTGTGTTCAGGAAAGCTAGTAACATTTTGCTTTCTGTGCGTTTCAACAACCTGAGAGACTTGTGACTTTATTTGACCTTTCCTTTCAGAGCGTGGTGTGGTGTGGGAAGAGACCATCATTCTTCTTCCTGACAACGTGCATTATGTCTTCCTGTCAGCCACCATCCCCAATGCCAGACAGTTTGCTGAGTGGATTTGTCACCTACATAAGCAGGTGAGAGTGAGATAAATACTGAACAGAGCATTAAGCAGTCAGTTTTGTAGTCTGCTCACAGGTGGAACAGCACGAACGCCTCTACTCTCTAATGCAGGGGTTTTCAAACTGTGAGGCGGAGAGTTGCAGGGGGGCGCTGAAGGAGAGATGTTAGGTGAAAGAGACAGGTTCATGCAGGTGTTGGTTAACAGCAGGAAGTTAGTTATTGTAGTTTGGTGTGTTTATTAGGCCTGTTTATCAACATGGTCACTCTTTCTGAGACATAACTTGGTCAAATCTGAAAACACAGCCATAATACACATATTATTAGTTTGAGAGTGACTTGCACTTTCTGAGGATAACATTATGTCTGATGTCCATTTTGA
Organism: Seriola aureovittata; assembly: GCF_021018895.1. Taxonomy (NCBI): domain Eukaryota; kingdom Metazoa; phylum Chordata; class Actinopteri; order Carangiformes; family Carangidae; genus Seriola; species Seriola aureovittata. The sequence goes on along the minus strand of NC_079381.1, from coordinate 17,464,399 downwards.
ATAAATGTCAATAAATGCACTTTGAAATCATACAAAGATGACTCTCCTTATAACCCAAGAATTTGCCTAAGCAGAAAAAAAATGTTCGATCTTATGCAATCTAGTACTGAAGACATGCGATTTTACACATTTGCATACATGAATACAAATGAAAGCTCTTTTTGATTCAGCCTTCTTTTTTGAGTTGTATTGACATACTCTATATTATAATTATAAGGGTTAAGTTTCTTTGGCTCTCCTGCTGTATGAACAGTGAGGAGACAACATGTATCTGTCTGCTTATATAAAGAAATCAGGATACAATTTAATTGTGTTTTCATAATCAAGTGTTCATGTTGTGTCTCCTGTAGCCGTGCCATGTGGTGTACACAGACTACCGTCCCACTCCGCTGCAGCACTACATCTTTCCAGCAGGGGGCGACGGTCTCCACCTGGTGGTTGATGAGAATGTAAGAATATCTGCAGACTGCACTTAAAAGAGAGAGAGAGTTGGTAAACTGGTGATAAATTAATCTTATAGAAGTCAGACTTGATGTGTATGGTTTGATATTAGACCAAGATGACTATTTGCCCGTCTCCTAATTCTGGATCCCTCCTTTGGGACCAGTCTGTACATGATTGGTCTCTTCTAATACTAATATCTTTGTGTTCATGGCTTTCTTCAGGGAGACTTCAGAGAAGACAATTTCAACACAGCTATGCAGGTGCTGAGAGATGCAGGGGATTCTGGGAGCAGCAGCGGAGGTGGCAAGTGGGACCCGAGAGGACGAAAAGGAGGCACTAAAGGTGTGTGTTTGTGTCCGTTTTCAAAGCTAAAATCTTTTAACTGTCTTGAGTTAATAAATCTACATCAGAATTTATTTTTCTGTACCTTCTCTAGGTCCGTCCAGTGTGTTCAAGATAGTAAAGATGATAATGGAGAGAAACTTCCAGCCCGTCATCATTTTCAGCTTTAGCAAGAAAGAATGTGAGGCCTACGCTCTGCAAGTGGCCAAACTGGACTTTAATAGAGGTACGTGCTCTTGTGCTGTGATTTCAGCATACAACTATGCTTTTTATCACAACTTATGTATGTATGTGTCTGTGTGTATTATTATTTTCTCTTCAAACTTATACTTGGCCTGTCACTTTGGGGGGATTTGCAACATAAGCAGTAATTCAACAGCTCAAGCATGACTGACATTGCATCCACTTAAAATTGCTCCAGCACTTGTTGAGTTTGAGTTGATGTAAAGAATAGTTCTGGATGTTGTACATGCATAGTAAAAGGTTAACGTCAGACCAGTAGATTAATGGCAGGTGATGTGTTCTTGGCATGAGATCACTTCATTTTTGATTGAGGTCAAACTGTGTCGAACACATTCAGCATGGTGTAGATCAATGCTTTCTATGTTTACAAAGTGTAAATACTGCGGATCTAACTGTGATAAGGATATAACATTTTCCAGATTTGACAATCTGGAGTTGTGCTGGTTTCTTTGATTCATTGCCCACTTATTGTAGGCTTCGTGATCTAATGATATTTTCCACGCTGACATCTATTATTCCAGCATTTGCTGCTTATTCAACCAGCAGTAAAAGCTCAAATGTCAACTTGGAATAATGAACCTCTTTTTCGTTATAGTGCTTTATTGTGAACTGTATTTTCACTGTATTTGTCACTTATAAATAAATGTGTTAGACATTGAGCATATTTATGGTTGAATTTAGAGTTGTGGAGCTGATTGTCTTCGCACTCTGAAATGCCAAAACAAATACATTTTTGTGACAAATTGTTGAGACATTTCGGGAGGGAGTTGAAATTAGGCAAGAAAAACCACTCACCAAAATGTGAAATAGTTGGCGAGCCGAGGTGAATGAATCCTCCCCACTGACTGAGTTCCATGAATATGGCTTATTGTGCGTGCACAGCCAGTTCTGCTGTTTGGTCCAGTGGATAAGTGAAGTTGCTTCATGAGGACAAATCTCTGCACTATGGGAGATAATCCAGCAGTAGATGGTGCCTGGCTCCTCTCCACCTGCTTCAGGCGTTTTTAGTGAAATAAAACATGCTTATGATGAAGTCTTACTCAGGGAACCATTTTCCTCCCTCATCTTGGTTTGTTTTCTCTGCATCATGACATTCTTATAAATGAAGAGGTTTGTTTTAATGCAGAGCTCTTCCAACACTGAAGGCCTTTCTTCTGTCAATGCTTTCATCAAAATTGCAATAAATAAATAGAAAAACTCTGCCAAAGATAATTTCTCATTTCCAGCAGTTTCGTATGTTTTGAGAATCTTCTTAAACAAACTGGCTTTCTTGGGAAATGAGGCAGATTTTGTCCAGAAATAATAGTCAGATAATTTCATTTGATTGCAGAAAATTTCACTTAAATGCGGAAAATGTTGAAATAAAACCTGTAATAAATCTGATTTGTAAAGGAGTCAAAATACTCCATTAACATGTTATAGTATTTTAAACCACAAAGTAGCCTTCATGAAATATGACTGATGTGCTTCTTTATGGAGACAGAAAAACTGTATTGCAAGATGCCGCTGAAATAATTAGTTGCAATAACCTAAACCTAACCATTTGCGGTTCTAGAATTTCAATCAAGAAAGTTTTCTTTCTTTTTGTCTGTCCTTTAGAAACTCATTCTGTAAACCCCAAATTCTCTAAACCCAACAATTGAGAAGCCAGATTGTTTATAACCATCCTGCACTGTATGTAGGCAGGTTGTTGGTGTTATGGAGTTACTCTGTTTGTATGTGTAGGTGGGTTATGATGAAGAGAGGGAGCCACGTAGCTCTACCTCCACCCACCCCTACCCCTTTCCCTGTCTTTTACCTTTTCGACTTGTGCTTTCTTTCTTCCTTCCAACCTTATTATTTCTGTTTCTCTATTCCAAAAAGCAAAGAGCCCCCCCGCCCTCTCTTTCCCTCCTGGATGTGTGCTGTGACACATAGTTTCTGGGCAGTGTTTGTGGAATGGCAGAGCAGTGTTGGAGTCAGGGGACCGACTGGTGCCGAAACACAAACCAACAGACCGAGTGCAGAACTGCAGTGACAAGCCTGCAAATAATAGAGGAAATCACTGGCTTATGCAAGGCTGACAGGAGAATGTAGACCCATATTCTTTTGTTGTGATGCTGGCCTGCAGCAGTAGTCATTTTTTTGTTGTTGTTTTTTTTTTTTAAGCCTGCATGATATGAGGAAAATGTGCGATGACACAGTCCAATATTGCGATGACGATATTAATTGATGATTTATTTGATGACCTTCATAGAGCTATGATCGTAGATGTTGTCGACTCCAGTAAAAAGTTCGCTCCTCACTAGTCTGCACCGTCGCCTCTGTGCTGTCTGCTGTGTGTGTGAGAGGCTGCAGCCCAACACCAAAACGCGGTAGAGAGTTTTTACCAGTTTATTTGGCTTAGGAGCTGCGCCTTGAAAACCCTGCATGCATGGCCTTTGTAAGTAAAATGATTTTTTCTAATTCATTGCATCTTTTGCGATGTGTTTATTGCACATGTTCATATCGCGATGAAATAAGCTTAATCGGTCAGCACTAGTATTAACACGAGCCTTCAGTGATCCGGTCATAAGTGGACAGCTCTAAGTGCGTCAGTTCACACCTGACTTTAAAAAGCGTCTCCACATGCGTCTTGATTGACCACTTGTGATCGGATCTCAAATAACCCCTCTGTGCCCCGCTCGCTCACACATGCCATGAACTGAAAATAAAGATTGACGTAGCCTTTGTGACGTCACCCATAGGTTTCTGAAGAGCGGTTTTGAAGCTCAGAGCGGGCTTTTCCGCTGTCGCCATCTTGCCATAATCTGACTCCCATTGAACTCCCAGCTAATCCAAAAATGGGCACAGAGGAGGGGTGCGTGTCCAGCTGAAACTTCGGTACATGCCTGCTTGTGGCAAACATACGCTGACCTGCCTGTCACTCAAAGGGGTGACTTGCTCTTAGAGCGGGGAAGTGAGATCCGATCACAAGTGGTCAATCGAGACGCATGTGGAGATGCATTTTAAAGCCAGGTGTGAACTGACGAACTGAGAGCTGTCCACTTGTGATCGGATCATCGGAGACGGATGTTAATACCAGGTCTGAACAGGGCCTATGAAACTGTGGCGGGACTAATCAGGCTGTCGGAGGACGTTAGTAGAGTAGGTGTCTTTCAGTGTGGCCCAGGACGCATTTGACTGCTAGAAGAATGGACACATGTGACCCAGACCACCTCCAGATGTGGTCTTAGTGATCAGATCTCAAATGCATTCTCAGTGCGTCTTGGGAACATTCAAACTGGGGTTGTGCCGATGGACCATGGTATCAGTAATCAATGATCATTAGAACTATCGCGGATTGCTCATGGCTTTGCAAATGTCAAGACAATATTTGACTTGTTTTCCCATTAATGTAGTTACTTATTATCCCTGTGATCTCCATTTAAAAGGAAACTCCAGCATTTTAGTGTTACACTTCCAGAGGCTCTGATATCATGACTTTTACTCCAAAGTATGGGTCAAACTCCTAAAACCTACATTTCACATACCCTTCTTTATACCCTGACTGGTACAGTTGTATGCAAAAGTTTGGCCACAGCTGGGCACATTACACACACACAAAAAAAAAAAAATAATAATAATTTTATGCTTCGCGCCAGTGACAGCTGTGGCCACAGGCATTGTATTTTCAAGTTATCCACCCATCCCATTCTCATGAACACCATAAGGGAATTTCTTCAAATTTGGTGAACTATTCAGAGAGTAGGTAACTATGACCACACAAAACACAGTTTTGGCCATGACTTAAGAATTCATTGCTAGTTATGACAAAATACACTTTTACCTTAATTAAATTCCTTTGTAGTCGTCACCACATGTACTATATGAGTCTGGACAGACATGATGTAAACTGCAACTTGACTGGTTGGTGGAGGCATACAGCTGTGAGGTGGTAATTCACACTTCTTTGTTTTTTTGTCAACCCCTGCAACAGACTGACATTAGAAAAAGCCTTTCTTCAAATGTTAATTTGCTCTAAAAGCTTCAGCTTGTTTCTTGAAGTAGTTCATGTTGGATTTTGAGGTCTGTGTTGGATCGTTGTCAGTGTTGTAGAAGCCAGTCTCTTTTCTACTTTTTTAAAGTTGTGAAATAAAAAATAACAAAAAATAATTTTGAAGAATAGATTTTAATGCAGGTTTGCTGCAGGGGATGTATATGTAATTCTCTTCAATTCAAAAATGAACAAAGTGCAGATTTTGTCCAGGGGTGTCCCAACTGCATCTGCCCTGGCCATACAGTGTTTCTCTTAAAAATCTAAAGCCTTCAAGCCCAAACCTGGAGACTTCAAATATCATACAACTTTTTCCACAGGAAGACTCCTTCTGACTAGTAAACTGGTCCTCAATTTTAAAATGCCCCTTTAAGCCTATGATAAGGTATCTGCAAGAAGTTTGTTGTGGATATTCATGGTCCCCAGAAGATGAATCCTAATGTATTCAGCCCACTGCTGGTATAGCTCTTAAAATAGCAAAAGTAGATGTTTCATTACAACCCACTTTAAAAGTTAGGTTGTGATGAACTTTGCAGCCTCTAGGGGCCACAAGAAAAGCTTTAGACTTTCAGCTTAAGCTTTTAGTAAAAGTGTATTATAATCCTGCTCTGTGTAATTTCTGATATAAACTAGACTGGCTGTGACATTTCTTTCTTGAGGCTGTTCTGCTGGAGCCATGGAGCTATCTTGCTTTTTACATTGGCCTTGGTGTGTGTTTATCTGTGGCATTGTTTTGTTATTGAACCATTAAAATAAGTCCTGTTGACACTAAAGTCATTTGGCATTAACAATAAACACAGGGACCAGACTTTGTGGAAGTCCAAGTTTCTGACTAACACAGGCACATGAGACGGAAGGTTTCCCAGAATGGTTTCATAAATAAGTGTGACTAAATTTCCACATGGAAAGAGACGACCAGCAACAAACAATGTAACGTTATTACAATAATAAGACACTGGTGGTAGTGGCACAGTTGGAGCATTTATATATAGCAGAATATATTAATAGATTAATAGGTTTAAATGTGGTGGCAGACAGCCATTTTCAAGGTAATGTTTTGTTTTTGTAAGAAAACCTCAGCTTCAATCAGAGGCTTAAAAAAACGTAATCAGTCGAACAATATGAATATTTATAGGAATTCTACATAATTACACAAATCAGAAAAACAGTTCTGTTGGCTGCAAAATCAGATAAAATCTAGAGTCAGCACAGACTTGCAGCAACTGCAGCAGCATCGTTTGTTTGCTCAGTCCTTGGGTGGTTGAAGTTTTCCTGCAATCAACTCTCCCCATTGTCCCTCATGAGCCCCTCATGTCAGCAGAAATTACTTGTGAAACTTTTGTTTGTGTGTGATTGAATGTTGACAGAGTCATTGAGACACACATGTACAGGATGTAAGAAATAGATTTGCACTGATATTTAGAACATTTTCTTAACAGTCATCAGATGATGGTATCATGATTTTTTTTTTTCTATTCCAGATGATGAGAAACGTCTCGTGGAGGAAGTGTTCAACAACGCAGTGGACTGTCTGTCAGACGAAGACAAGAAACTCCCTCAGGTGAGGAGGACTGGACTCTCTCACTCTGTTTCCTCACAACGTGTGATGTTTGTGTAAACATCCACATTGTTCTCACTCCAGTTTTTGAATCCACCACTGCCACCTGTATAAAGCCTCAGGAAAAAAAAAAGCCCTGCCATTTCCTTCAGTCATTTTCTACAGACAGAGAGACAGTTAAACAGTCTAACGTAAATAGCTGCACACATAATGTCAACACAGGCTCAAACACTGCTCCTGTTATTAGACCCTGCTGTGTGGAGTCACATTATGAAAACCAGCCGTGTTGAGGTAATAGTTGTTAGTGGGTAGACCGCTACAGTACGAGCAGCGCAAGGCCAGCAATACTTCGCACTTTTCCACTACGAGGGTTGGATGCTTTTCCGCTCTCTTTCTCTCTGGCGATGATCGCTGTGATCTTTTGAACTGGTCAACTTGTCACTAAAACCGTATAAACAAATACAACGAACACTAACCTGCCTCTCCATGCTCTTGGTGCCCCTCAGGTGGAACACGTGCTGCCACTGTTGAAGAGGGGAATAGGAATCCATCACGGAGGCCTGCTGCCCATCCTGAAAGAGACCATAGAGATCCTTTTCTCTGAAGGCCTTCTCAAGGTAACGGCTGTCTCTGCATCAGGATGCTCATCTAAACGCATTTACACAAATACTTAAAGGCACCCTGGGAAGTTTTTGAGCAGTAGTAGCACTGTGGAGCAGTGTGTTTGTGAGCTGGTCACCAGTTTGTTTATGTCACAGATGTGTGGTGACTCGGTTCACTCTTGCGCCGCCAGTTTCAGGTTATCCCACTTATTGTCAGTTGGTGGCAGTAAGTGGGCGTTCACACATAAAATCAGCCGTGTGTTAAAACAATGCAGGGCGGTGCCGTGATGGGGTCGTGTAGCTTGAGGTGCCAGTGGAAGAAAACATTAATAAATTAAAAGGCTTATCAGAAGCCAAAACACTGCACCATGGTTTATTATACTGTGAGACAGGATTTTACAATTCTGGAAAGTTCATGGTAATATTCATGAGGTAAGTAGATCTGAACGCAGGCTAACTCGCCAAGAAACAAAACGCTGTGAAGAAGACTGAAGAAGGCTGCTGGCAAACAACCATGGATGTAAACAATGCAGCATTCAAAATACTTTACCTCTATACGCTCAGGTATTGAGGAGCAAGCACATGCAGAGTTTTGACATGAAGCCTTTATTAATTACATGGCTTCTAAGGCCTCAGAGGCTTATAATTGAGACATATAATTAATATAGGCTTTTTTATCAAAGCTTTTCATACTCCTGCTTCTCTGTGTGAATGCTTGAAGTTTCCAATTTTGCACATTTTGAAGATTTCAACCCTTTTTTTTCTGTAAAAGCACCAACATTTCTTTGTTTCTGGCATTCAAAGATTCACCCTCTGAGCACACCACTTGTCTAGTCGGACAAATTGGCTTTGCAGATGTTTTTGTAAGGAATGAAAAACATTCAACGTGTTTATTAGGCCTCAAGGACACACACAAAGCTTTCTAGTGAGAACGACAGAACGCAAACATAACTTTACAAGACAGCTCCACGGGGAACCTTTTTTTTTAAAGCTGGATTGAGAATGACACTGTGACAATATTGAGATGAGCTTTTCTTAATGCTGTTTCTTCTCATCCCAGGCCCTCTTTGCAACAGAGACATTCGCCATGGGTATCAACATGCCGGCTCGCACTGTTCTCTTCACCAGTGCACGCAAGTTTGATGGCAAGAATCATCGCTTCGTAAGAACAAAGTCACACACCAACACAAACACAGTTATTGTCACAGTTATTGATATTCTTGTGAAGACAATTTGTTTGTTTTTTTTTTTAAATTTATTTCTTAAACACTTTAACATATATCATACATTCAAAATCCTGTGGGCACATAAAAGCAGAAAATGGACTGAGTCAACATGTAATTCAGACCATTCATCTGTGTCAAGTGTCAAAATGCTTTTCTGTGCCTTTTTTAAAGGGAGCTTCTATAAACACATTCCTCCCTGTTACTGTACCTGCAATGAGTTTCTATCTCAGTGGTAATACTCCACATAAACAGTGCTATCTCTTTAAAAGCACTCTGGCCTGTCTGCAGTGTGGAGCCGTCACATGGAGTGTTGCTCTGAGGCCTTTATAAGGTCTTCAAGTCCTGCAGCCACATAAACAGCCACGTATTGTGTACAAGAGCCGGGAGGCCGTCTGCGCCAAGCTGCCGTCACTTCGAAGCACCCTTTATCGTCACTTCATGCACATGGGTTTCCAGCTCTCTCTCTCGCACACACACACACACACACACACACACACACACACACACACACACACACACACACACACACACACACAAAAGGGCTTGAAGAGAATGCGAGAGAGAAGGAAATTGCCCTCCAAGAAGTTCATCAGGAACATCTGGTGCCTCTGACGGATGCCAAAGCTCCACGCAGGCACTCACACACTTCAATACACAAAAATCTCATTCCTGAAACACACTGTGTTTCAAATCAAGAGCTGATCCCCACAGCATGCCTGAAATGACGATCAGATCGTTTCAACACAAAAAGAATCGTATCTGGCTTTCGCTGCACTTTCATTGCTCAAAGACCAATAGATACGTGGAGATTAATCAGAGCCACGTGTGAGGCAGAGAGTCGTCCTCAGACGCTTGTGGAAAACTGGTCCAGTCTCTTCCTCACGAGACACTTTCATCATCTAGATTTCTATGTTAGTAATGCAGATACTTGGCTCGCCTCAAACTGCACAATAACCATAAAAAAAATTCACACCTATAATACATTATCACATTACTTTTCTTTCCATCTTCAGATGTCTTTTAACATCTTTTCTCTGTAGTAGGATAGGCTCTTTCTTTTTCAGTCTTTGTCAGAAAAACAATTATATATTACTGCAGGTACAGAAAAGCATTCACGAACAAACTTCTTTCTTCTTCATGTCTTGTGTGTTTTCATGTGGTTTAGATTACATCAGGTGAGTACATCCAGATGTCTGGGCGTGCTGGAAGGAGAGGAATGGACGACAGGGGAATTGTTATTTTCATGGTGGATGAGAAGATGAGTCCAGCTGTGGGCAAACAGCTACTCAAGGTACAGTGAGACTGGCTGCTGCAAAGCTTTTTACCTTTTAAGCTCAAGTTATTTCTCAGAAATCGGCTACTAGTCATCCATGACATCTTTGCCAACAGCTTCAGTGCTAGTCCCACTCTTCCATCAATTAAACACATTTCTTTCTTGCTGGGAATTCAATTGAGGGGAAACTGTCTGAAGTGACTCTTAAGCAGTTCTCTCTGTGGATCATCAGGTCATTTGGTTCTCAACACTGTCACAGCGAAGCCAGGGAGTCTTGGTCTCTTGTCTTTGATTTGACACATTTATAGCTGCGCTGCTATAAATATGTAGCTGCATAGCTCTTGAAAGAGGCTGTGTTAATGTAAAACTGTTTGTTGGCGCTGTCGCAGTGCTTAATTTCCAGGGTCTCTTGGAGAAAGATGTTGAATACACATCTGTGATTCTGGAGTTTCAGAGGTTATATTTGCAAAATACTCCTCAGAGTTTAATTTGGGGAGAGTGACTTCAGCTTGCATTTATTCAGACCTCATATTTTCTTGGCACTTTGAGTATAATGCTAACAACATTATCAAATCATAGTTAGTAATTTCTGATCTGTCTGTTTTTTATTGTGCTGTGCAGGGATCAGCAGACCCTTTGAACAGTGCCTTCCACCTGACCTACAACATGGTGCTCAACCTGCTGCGTGTGGAGGAGATCAACCCAGAGTACATGTTAGAGAAGTCTTTCTACCAGTTCCAACACTACAGGGCTTTGCCTGGTGTAGTGGAGAGTAAGCATTTTTCCATATGTAGTACTGCACACTTCAGGTTGGAGGAGGTAGTCACCACTAGTGCTTCTCAGACTGGGGGGGCGTGGAAAATATGAGTTGAATGAATATGGTTTATGGGTGGAATATAAATGAGTTTGCCGTTGCTATCGTGTTGACCTTTACTTGACCATATTCCAACATGGATCCCTTTTTTTAGTAGTTACTTCCCCTTTTTATTAATGATCGTTATTGCATTCGTTAATAAAAAAAATTGAGGGTGTGAACTTTTTCATTTTGCATGCCAGAAAAAATTGCTCTGGACAAACTATTGTAAGGATTCTACTAATAGTGATATTTACAATTCTGTTTGAGACGTGCTCAGGACTTAAACACTTTGTTGACTGTTATGACTGCAAGTTCACATTTATAACATTAATAAGACATCATTATCAGGTATGTGACATGATTTCTATAAGGTTGCAACTCATTTATTCATTCATTATCAATGAATAGGCATCTTATTTTCTCAATAAATTGATGAATATTTTTTTCCATACAGTGTCAGAAAGTGAAAATGGTGGTTATCATTTCCCCAAGTTGACATCGTCATATGTTTTGTTTTGTCCGACCAACAGGGCAACCTCCAAAGACATTCAATTTACTAACATGTACGACAAAGAGAAAATGTCGGATCCTCACATTTGAGAAGCAAGAGAAGCATTTTTGCTTAAAAATGACCAGTGATTAGTTGTTTGTCAGAATAGTTGCAGGTTGGTGTGTAGAAAGGCTTTAAGACATGGATATCACTGGAAGATTCTGAAGTAGAAAACCGCTCTCTGTTCTGTTATAGTGTATTTTTAAGTTGCATTTTAATCACATTGCTGATTTTCTGTGCAGAAATAAAGAAGCTGGAGGAGCAGTACCATGCCATTGAGATACCTAATGAAGAGAGTGTTGCCACGTACTTTAAAATCAGACAGCAGCTGGCCAAACTGGGCAAAGAGATACAAGAGTTCATCCACAAACCCAAATACTGCCTACCTTTCTTGCAGCCTGGGCGACTTGTAAAGGTAGGGCTTCACACACGTACACTCTGATGACGGGACAATAACTATAGATTTGTTCATATTTTTTTTACATATGATCTTTTTTTGTGATCCAATAGGTGAAAAATGAAAATGCTGACTTTGGCTGGGGAGTTGTTGTAAACTTTTGCAAGAAGTCCAATGTGAAGGTAAGTTTTCATGCTGTCTCATGTTTGTGAATCTATTACCATGCGCCTGTGACTAATATGCATTTCCACATTTAGACCAGTACAGACTCGGAGCCGCTGTATGTGGTGGAGGTTTTGGTTCACTGTAGTAAGGACAGTGTTAAAGACGCTGCGACAGAGGCTGCTAAACCTGCTGCTCCAGGGGAGACTGGAGAGATGCAGGTGGGTGAAACAAACACATGGAAACACACATCGCATGCACAAGTTTGATGGAAGTGCATTTCCACATTTTCAATTTTTACATTAAAACACACGCTAAAAAAAACCCTGAAATACTGGAAAGTTTCTACGCTTGGCTGTGTGGAAAAGTTGGTGCATTGATAAAAACAAAATATGGAAAAGTTCAGTGGAAACAGCCCTAACAAATGAATCATGTGTGACATGTGAAACATGAGAATGGTAATATACATTTCTAATACATTTTCCACATTGTTTTCAGAGGTTTGACAAGTCATGTTGTTGCACCTTCTTCTTCTGCAGTTGTTAAATGGCACCTGACTAGAGAAATGGCTCCACCAACTGTTTATCTTGATGCTCCTAATATTCACATAACCGCTATGGAAACTGATTTTCTGGAAATATGTTCAAAATTGTGCTGAATTTGGACAGAAACTTGACTGAAGACTAGTGTGATTACAATCATTGTTTTTTGTCCAGGTGGTCCCAGTGATGCTGCATCTCCTGACTTCCATCAGCTCAGTTCGTCTTTACATCCCCAAAGACCTCAGGCCCTTTGACAACAGACAGCTCATGCTCAAGTCCATACAGGTTATACAAAATGCAGCCATCTTGAAACAAAGACATTGAAAGTGGTAGAATTTAATAGAATCACAGTCTGAATCGTCGCCCACTCGTTTCTTTACCTCCAAACATTTCGTCTTTAGGAGGTGCAGAAGCGTTTCCCAGATGGCGTCCCTCTGCTCGACCCCATAGATGACATGGGCATTAAAGACCCTGCACTGAAGAAAGTCATTCAGAAAGTGGAGGCTTTTGAGCACCGCATGTACTCCCATTCCCTGCACAGTGACCCCAACTTGGAATCTGTATATTCTCTCTGTGAGAAGAAAGCTCTGGTGAGAAACTGCATGTTTATGTTTGAGAATTGAAAGTCATTTGAAACCCTACTAAATGTCAAAGCCTATTGAAAGTTATAGCATCTATCAGGTGACAGTTGGCTTTTGTTACTGTTGAAATATTAATACTTTTATCTTTCCTCTTCATCTACATTGGCTACCTTTTGTTAGATATCAATCAGTGACCTTTCTTTTCTTTCTTTGTGTTTTCCTGTCAGACAGGTTGGCTTTGGCCATATATACTCATACAGACAAACACAGGAAGAAAGTAATTGCACTACTTCTACAGGGCCTCACCCACTCTTAGCCCCTTGCCCATGCTTTTTGTTGGAACCTGTGACAAGGTCGATTTTAATTTTGATTTTATTTTTTTTAAACCACGTATATTTTCACTTTCTATATTATCAACAATGGTGCTAACATGCTGATGTTTAGCAGCAGTAGTGTTAAACATTTTCACCATCTAATTTAGCGTGTTAGCATGCTAACATTTGCTAATAAGCGTTAAACATGGAGCACAGCTCAGGCTGATGAGAGCATCATCAGTTTTGATCATAAACCAAAGTAATTGTCAAATTAAAACTTCAATCTGATGGTGCTAGAGGAAAAGTGATCGTCAAAGACGTTACAGTTCATCCATGAATGAAGCAAATTCCATGACAATCCATCAAATAACTGCTGAGACATTTCACTCAAAACCACAAATGTCAACCTCATGATGGCGTTAGACGATGTACTCATCTGACTTTTTTTCTGAGGAACATGAACGTGTTTACAAAATTTCATTTAAATTCATCCAACACTGATGGACGGACCGATGGACTGACATTGCCATCCAAAAAAAAAACAAAAGTAAACAGAACAAAGAAAATATGTACATCATCACGGAAAGGTCCAAAACAAAAGAAGTAAAGCTAGCAAAAATGCTAAATGTATAGTTTGTAAAATAAAAGTTTAAATGTTGTTAAGATACAAAATATTGTCTGTCACTGGAATGTGAATGAATTAAACATAAGCAGATACTTATTCCCATAGAGATATATTGGCAACAATTTAGGAAGCAACATAACTAGGCCTGATCCTTTCATAATAAAAGTCTACGTCCATGTCTAATCCACAAAGATTTTTCAAGGAATTTATTATGTCCTGTTCATAGTTTTGTCAGTACAACTTCTTAGTTCATAAGTTGGTTGTTAAAAAGACACTGCCATTTATGCTGAACAACCAGATTGGCTTTGGGCGGGGGACCAGAGGACCAGACTGTGTTTGACAATTTCATAAACATTTACATCTCTCTCTGGTCTTTTGTGTGTGTATGTGTTGTAAAATGATAGAGTGTACAGTAAAGTGGATAACCGGTTTGATTAACTATGTTTTATTGGCAGAGTAACACTTGAACCTGCTTTTCATTTTCTGTCCAAGTCCCTGAACAGCCCCATGCAGTTCCTCGGTGTCATTTCTGCAGCCTGTCCAGTACTGATACCACGGCTGCCTTATTTGTTTAGCAAAGCAGCTATCAATGTCTCAGTTCATCAAACCCTACACATACCATGGCTGGATATAGTCGCCCCTCATGTGATAACCTGTGGACTAAAACAGTGCTCAGGTTAACATTTGGTTTCTGTGCTGTTTGATGCATTCTTGGCGAGCACAAGCATCCAAAACTTTTCAGCTCTCATGTGCATATGTGTTAGATTTCTCCACTAACTCTCATGCAGCCACTAGTTCTGAGAAATTAAGCTTCCCCTTGAGTAATGAACCATGCTGGTGAAATCTATCTTTGTCATTGTGTTTGCCTCTTTGGCTCGGAGGTGTGTTGTAATGATGAGGGGTAAAGGTTGAAATGATAATGGACAGATAAGCAGGCAGATGAACATCTGTTGGCAGATAACTCAAATATTCTACTCTATCACTATGTAATGTTTGAAAATAGCTCATGCACAAAACAGCTGGTAGTTATCAAAGTGCTTTTCTGGAAACCCTGGAAGAGCGTCCCCAGGTTAGATTTTGGGAAGGCTGCATGGTTTTTACAGTACATGTGTGTGTGTTTTTGTGTTGTAGATTGCAGCAGATGTTCGAACGGCGAAGCGAGAGCTGAAAAAAGCTCAGACCGTCCTGCAGATGGACAAGCTGAAGTGCAGGAAAAGAGTTCTGCGACGCCTCGGCTTCGCCAGCCCCTCCGACGTGATCGAGATGAAAGGGCGAGTCGCCTGTGAAATCAGCAGGTAGGAAAGGATAGCAGTTAAATACAATGACACAACTGTACACTGGATACTGTCGTGATCATGCACAGAGAGAGATGAATAATATCCAGGGCCTTGTTTCCCAAAAGCATCTTAAGTCTAAGATTATCATAAAATCGATATTCATGAAAGTTGAAGGAACGAACATTGCTTCATTGTAGATATAATGCAGGTTTAAGAGTTTAAGAGAAGCTAAATCAGTCCGACCTTTTTAAGCTTAAAACTTTAAAACTTTAAACAACTTTAAGCTGTTGACTGTACTGTACATAGTTTTCATACTGAGCAATTTCAAATATAAAACATTTCTTCATCATTACTTACTCAATCATTATCAAGTAATGGAGCCCTGGTTTCTCATGTTCCAAGTAAAAATCATATCCCAAATATGATTGAAACCAAGATGAGACTTGACTCAAAACTGGGATACTGACGCGTATTAAAACACTTAAGTGACACTGACAGTGAACGCATGATGTTTGGGTTAGTCAGCTGTCACCACCTCTGACAAATAGATGTAGTCGCAGGCTTTTCTTCTACCCAGTCCCGGAGAGAAGCAAATCTCAGATTTGTCTCTTGTTGATGAAATGGATGTTGACTCTGGATCTTATTTGGTGAAACAGAGCGTTAAGACTCAGTACAAACGCGGGTGCTATGTCTACATATCGTGGTTTAGGTTTCAGGAAATAAAAGGGGAGATATCATCTGCTCTCTGCAGTACTTCTCTGACATCTAAATATTTGCCAAAGGATATATATGGTAGGACATATCACATCCCGTTTGATGAAGTTATAACTCACTGTGCGTTAATCTCTCCAGTGCTGATGAGCTCCTACTCACAGAGATGGTGTTCAATGGTCTCTTCAACGATCTGACGGTGGAACAAGCCACCGCCCTGCTGTCCTGCTTTGTCTTCCAGGAGAACGTATGAACAAATGCACACACACACAGACATGTATAATTCCTCTAAATCTCCAAACAAACAGATATTAAGCCTTTTCCTGAACACTGAGATAAATAGTTGATTCCCATTCCCACACTTTGAAGCTTCAGTCGCATTCTTCGCCTCCTCCCATGCTCTGCAAGCAAAACAGAAACCTGAGGTTGATGTGTGTGTTTGTCTTACCTAATGATGCCTGTTCTCTCAATGAGGCAATCCAGCATCAGATGGTTTAACAAACCTTTTCTTTGGCTCCACATCAGCTCTGTCCCCTGAACTGAACAAATTCCTGTCTAAACTCAATCAGGGCGCCCACTGTCCTCGTCTCACTTTGGTGTCTTAGTGAACTGTAGACAGGGAATGACAACAAGCAACTGTCATGTTTGCAGTACAGTACTGCTGTTTGTGTGTGTTTGTGTTTGTGTTTGTGTTAGTGTGTGTGTGTGTGTACACACAGCTGTTGCCTGTCATTAAAGAGCACCTGCTGCTCTTTAGCTCAGGATGACAGCAAACCATCCATTTTAGCAATGCGTTTGTATTTGGCAACACAAACATCTGAAAAGGTTGGCTTCTTCTGTTACATGAAAAATATGTTTGAGCTACAACAATTTGTAGATTAATTGATTTATCGATCTGCAAAAACAAAAATATAAGATAAAACAACTATTTTGATAATCAATTATTTTTTAGGCCCTTTTCAATCAAAGATTCCAAGACTTGCTTGTGAAAGTTTCTCAAATGTCATGAGTTGCTGCTTTTCTGTTGTTGAATGTTTGAATGTTTGCAGCTTCACTCTTTTACTGTTTACTGTACATCTGACCATTGAGAAGGCAGCAGGTTTCTGTTTTGCTCGAAGGAGTTTAGATCTGTTTCTTCTCAAACATTCCTACAATGGGTTGAAGTAGCAACATATTTTGACTGGAAAACAAAGCAAATGTTTGAAATTTCATCTTGCCCTCCAGGCCAGTGAGATGCCGAAACTCACCGAACAACTAGCTGCGCCCCTGAGACAAATGCAGGTGAGACAACATTAAAGACTCCTAAATGTGTTTCTGAAAGTTTGAATTTGGTGGAAAAGGTCAACACTGATTGTGGTTTTTTGCTTTGTTCAGGAGTGTGCGAAGCGAATAGCAAAGGTGTCTGCAGACGCCAAGCTGGAGGTGGACGAGGAGACCTATCTAAACCAGTTTAAGCCCCACCTGATGGATGTGGTCTACGCCTGGGCTAACGGCGCCACGTTCGCTCAGATCTGCAAGATGACGGACGTCTTTGAAGGTGGGTCACTGACATGACAGGAAGTTAAAATGCAGGTGCTGACTGTTCCTTATGAACCTGTGAATGTGCATTTACTCAAGTACTTAAGTTTGAGGTTTCTCACGAAATTATTTCAAATTCAAAACAACCTTTTTAGCTTGTGATCTCTCTAGAAAAGATATCGGTGTGTAGTTTTGCCCCTTATCACGTTTCAGACATCGGAGTTGTTACCAGTTCCACCATAGAGACATTTCCCCACTAAACTTCTCAGACGGTTTCATTTGATAATTGATCAAGGTTCACAGAGGTTAAATTGTTAATAATCACAAAAATGCAAGATTTGATTAAAAAAAAAACATTGTAAAATTAATTGTTTTCCTCTCCGTTTATCATCTCACAACCCCTCAGACCTGTCTTGTGACACTTTGGAGGGGCCCGACTGCCAGTTTGGGAACCAGTAGACTAAAATACAATCAGAACCTGCATATAACATAGATGAAACGACATCAATAGTATTATTAATCTAATAACAACATCAGTTCTAAGGGTAGCTAGTATTTCTGCAAAATGAGTACTTTTCTTTATAATATTACATTAAATACTTCAGTTCTTTTACTTGAGTAAAGGATCTGAATACATGACCTTAACAAAACCATTTCACCTTTGATTTCTCTGCTGTCACACGTGCAGCCCCTTGGAGGCTGTAACAGGCTCACTAATGGATTTATTATGTGTGGTTTGATTTGAACCCAATTCCAAGACCATCATTCTCCCCATAGTTTTGTATCTCTGACTCCCAACAATGATCTCAGCTGTAAGATATTGGATGTCGTAGTAATAAGTGCGTAAGAAGTAATGCTGAGTTGGGAAACTATGGGGAGTTTGAGATGTGCTTGGACAGAGACGGAGAACAGTGAAATTTCCAAAATAATTATTTTCTGTGGATTTTGACATCTACTTTCTGTCTCATCTTTCTGTTTAAATTTTGATGATACTTGGCTACAAACAGGTTGATAATGCTCCGTTTCACAGGTCTGTAAATTATGTTTTGTAGAAGAGTTTTATTCTGTAACTAATTATCAGAAAAATTGGAATATTTTGCAAGAAATGTTTCATTTTAACCAAAGTAAACAGTGATTCATCATTGATTCATCATTTGTTACTGGAAACTTTATTCTCCACACATGGCGTACTTTCCTGTTGACTAATCTCACATTGTGTTCAGGTTCAGCTGACCTGCTTTGCACTGACTAAACAACTCTTATGCGGCAATCACAGTTAATTGGACGTGTACCACTTAAATATTATCTTTATTTTCCTTATTACTAAAACCAAATTATAGTTATTTCCTGAAAAATTAGAAATCAGGGTATGAAGTGATAATTACAGACCTGTAAAACAAAAGAGTTCACGTATCCATTAAGGCGAGTTTGTCAGAGGTTTAATAAATGAGCTGTGGTCATTCTGCAGCCACAGTACCAGCAATACTGATGCTAAATCCAAGGTTGTTAAAATTCGACTCCTCTGAGATTTCCTTATTCTCCCATCAAATATTCAGTGAGAATTAATTCTGGATAAAGTCAGTTGATCTGCTTTATAGTTTTACTTTTAAAAAATGATATCCACACACACTGAACGGTGTAATCGTGTCTGTCCTGTATAGGGAGCATCATCCGCTGCATGCGCCGTCTGGAGGAGGTGCTGAGGCAGATGTGCTCTGCAGCCAAGGCCATCGGCAACACTGAGCTGGAAAACAAGTTTGCTGAAGGTAAGAGACCTCAGCGTTATTGAAGCTGAAACAGCTTCCTCTCACGTGTGAATATTGATGTTTAAAGTCATCACCTTGAATTCCTTTATACCTGGGATGTTGTAATGCACATTTTTCCCTGTTTTCTAACCTTTTTATAATGTAAATGATTCACCTGTTACCAGACACAACCATTCAAGCCCAAAAGTAATGTACCCAAAATAAAAGGGTTAATGTTTTTCAACATTTTTCATTACTGTTATAACCCTGGGCTCCATTAAAGGTAACTCTTTAAATTTTACAACTGAAATGTCAGAATGAGTATGAGAAATACTGAACCAAGGTTAGAGGCACAAAGAGTGGTAGAGATGTGAGGTTTTTTTTTGCCTCTTCTATGGGATTAGCTTGTAGTGGTACTTGTACAGAAACAGTTGGGAGCGATAGCTACAAGTCTGAACCAGTTCTGTATCAACATGGGGATCGTAAAATGCTTTGCACGGATAGAATCAACAGACTTAGAGCTTTCAACCATGTTTAATAACATGAAGATATAGTCCACCGCAGATCAAAACAAACCTAAAGCAGCGCAGTACAACCCAATCTCAGCCCCTCAAATTGTAAGTTTTAGACAAGATTCACCCAAGTCATTATACACACTCAGTGTCCACTTTATTAGGTACACCCGTACAGTCTAATTCAATCCAACACAGCTGTTCTGCCATAAAGTCTCTTTTTATGATGCTTATAATGTTCAGTTTTTATTGACACTGTCACAGATGTGTTAATGGAATCATGTTTTAGCAGCGAGGTCATAGTTAATGATGTTGTTGTACTGTGTTTCATTGCATTAAGAGGTGCCTCTGTTGTCACACCCCCACCACACCTAATAAAGGGGCCACTGACTGTACAGTCATCATCTGATACATCTGGTGCACTCAGACTGTTAGTGCTCGTAACTGCAAAATGTATTGTGGTAAATTGTTCTTCACTGTCGCATCTCTCTCTGTTTGGAATGAAATTTCTTATTTATGACAGTTCATCTGTGACTTTGCAGGTATAACGAAGATCAAGAGAGACATTGTTTTTGCTGCCAGTCTCTACCTATAGTGACCTTACAGCTTTTCAACACGCTGGCCGCTGGACGTCAGATGCTATTTTGGACCGTTTGTTCTGATTAACCCACGATGGATCTCTTGGCCCTCCGTTTTCTTCAGGAGTCAAATATTGTGTCACTTCTTCCCAAAATGTTTGTTAAATTAGGAAAATTCATTTGTCTTTCAGATTCTTCTCTCATCATTTTTCTATCAACTTACCTGAACTTTGTGATGTCCTGTTGACTTGTTATCCACAGTGAGATCGGGTAGCATTTTATAATGAGTGGGCGTACATTTGTGTGAGGATGTAAACAGAAGTGTTCTTCATTTAGGTGAATGCATCTATATGGCCAGAATACATTGAACAGTCACGCTTTTATTGTTTTTTGCTTATATGGGCAAAGTGGTGAACAATGACAAACTAATTTGATATATCTGGCTGAGAAAGTAAACAAGTCATGCTTTAATTTCATGTGATGGCTCATGACATAATACATCCAACACTTATGTTTCATTGGTATCCATGTTAATAAGTAAAATGTCTTTATTTTTACTTTTATTTCAGACATCTGTACATATTTTTTTCAATAAAAGTCTGTATGGTGATTTGTTTTTACATACAGATTATACAAAAGTACATTGTCTATTGATTTGATGTTTATATTAGTTCTTAGATACACAGGAAGCTGTGATAGCAGCAGCAGCAGTCCAGCAAAGGCAACACGGGACTTTAAACTGACCCGTCGACTCTTCAACTCTCTAACCGAACATGATACAAGTCAAGCTTCCTCCTCGACTATGAGGTTAGATGGTTGGAGAATCGGACGGCAGTGGTAGTGGCCTGGAGTCAGCAGCTCCAGTTGTGAAGTAGTGTTGCCCTCTGGTCTAGGGTCAGCTTTAGCCCTCAGCACGTTCTAGCCTTAAGAAACAAACTTTCCTCTTATAATTAGCCCTTTGTTTAACACTGGACTTAAGGCAACAAGGTTGTGAAACTCGCCGTCTCTCTGGGAGCTGGGGTTGTCCCTAAAACTGACCCTAAATCAGATTTTTCGAGCAGACTGACTCCAGGTCAGGAAAAGCACAAAGCAGGGTTACATTCACAGGTTTCCAACCTTCCCCCCTCTCTCTCTCAGCAGTGGTCAGACCCTTTAGTGAGTGCATGCAGGCAAGTCTTCCCACCGGCTCAGTAGATAGATGGTTAACGTCCTTACAGAATCTCTAGCCCCTAACCTACATCTTTGCATCACTTTAGCATATCTACAAGGGTTGGACAGGTTGTCTCTCCACTTTCCTTCAATGGAGAATCAGTGGACAAGATAGCAAATTGTCTAAAATTATAAAGTCTTAAAATCTTGAACAGGCCTGAGGTGTAGCTTCCAAAAGTTTCTTCTGGGACGCCGTCATCCACTAGCTAATCAAGTACTCCACAATGTAAATCCATGCAGGGTATCTGATGAGAATTTGCCGAGATGAAAGGCTAGAGAGCATTTGATCCTGGGTGTGCGTTTGGACAGAGCAGAGGTATCATCCTCCTCCTCCTCCTCCTCCTCCAACTCTCACTTAGCTTAGTTTGGACTCTCAAAGTGGTTTCCATTTGTTGGGGTCTCCTGCAGGGTTGTATGTGGGATGTCCACCTCTTTATGAGCATCAGCACGAGGCTTGAAAAAGTCAGACACGAAGAAGACCTGCAAGATACAGGTGGAGAATTAAAAAAAAAAAAAAAAAAAAAAGGCATAGATTGATGTGGGGCTTAAATATTTGAATCTGTGCTCTGCCTAAAGAAGGCCACTCAGGTATAGTAAAGTAATACATTTACCACCAGGATGGCCATAAGGGCGCCCTGCAGGAGTCCAGTCAGCACGTCACTCCAGTGATGTTTATAGTCAGACACTCTTGACAATCCTGTGAACACTGAGGCAGCAATCAGGAAGAACTGGATTGTGGGTCTCAGCAGCCTTGCCCATTCAACCTGGAGTCGAGCCTGCAGATAGAGCTGAGAAAGACACGGGGTATGTATTGATATAAAGTCATGATAAATAACAGTCACTGGCAATTATTACAAAGGGCAGAGAGCATTATTGTAGGTTTAGTAGTCTTGTGAATGATCATTGTAGTAGGCAGCATTCGTGCAAGAGTGACAGGGAAGTGAGTGCACTCAGTTCCACTACCACACTAGAGACAGTGCAGGAAAATGCAATGTCCCTGAATTCAACAAACTTCCTCTCTATATATATATATACCTATACCTATACCTATACCTATATATTTTTAAGTAATCAGCTCTACTATTGACTTCCTTCTCTTTCTTTTAAAGGTGAGAAAATCTCCTGCAGGCCACATTTCAGTTTATCAAAGTGACCTTGAAATCTGTATAAGGTGTACCTATTCTCTGAAACAGGATACATAATTTAACCTGATAATTAAATATCACACCACCTCTGGAGCAGGATGACTTATCATGGAAGAATCTTTGGTCAGCTGAACATAATCAACATCATCCATTGTGCCATAAACAAGACTACTTCATTTTGTTTGTATTGAAAACAGGGTGTGTCTTTTCTTTTTTTGTTTTTGAACCAAGGACAAACAAGCTAAGCCGCTTAATCCCGATGCATGTTCCTCTTCCTGTTATGACTTCCCTTTCTGACGTCATTGAATTGGCGGTGGTAGAAAAGAAAGGCACTCCAGGGTATTTAGGTAAATGTTTAAATGTCGAGCTGCTGTTTCTCATACTTAAACTTCCACTCCATACAGAGGGAGAGAGAGCTTTATGTTGGTGCCAGGACTTTGTTCCTGTGTCTATTTATATCTGCTGGTGCTGAATGAATCAGCAGCCCATAAAGTTTATCAGGGCTTGGCAATAAAATCTGCTCTGAACAAACACAACACGACTCTCAACAATGCTGCAACTGTCAGAGCGGATCTGATAATAACTGTCACCAAGGTCATCAAATAGAATGTGTGTGACATAATCTTGAAGCGTGGCAGTTCAAAGGGATAGTTTGACATTTTGTGAAATAAATTTATTCACTATCTTGATGAGATTATCAATACTCTCCTGTCTGTACACTAAATATGAAGCTATAACCAGCAGCCTGTTAGCTTAGCTTAGCATACAGAGTGGAAACTAGGGGAAACACAAATCATTACAAAATCCACTTAAATCTCAATAATTAACACATTATATCTTGTTGGTTTAATTCGATAAGATTAATTCTAGACAGAGCCAGGCTAGCTGTTTCCCTGTTTTCAGTCTTTATGCTAAGCTAAGCTAAGCTAACCTGCTGCAGTCTGTGGCTTTATATTTAATGGACGGACATGAGAGTGGTATCAATTTTCCCATCTTACTCTTATCAAGACGGCCAATAAGCATATATCCCTGTAAACTGGACTGATCAATATCACCATCACATTTTGCTCAGTTGCTTGATATGGCAAATTAACATGACAATAAATGGATCTTTTATATACGGTGTTCCAGTAAAATTAGGACTGATTTAATTGCAGATCAATATGTATCTGGTGCAGGTACTTACAGCCAGGAACAGCATGCAGTACATGGAGAAAGAGGAGTGTCCGGAGTAGAAGGACAGCCTGCAACGGAAAGACAAAAGAACAGCTCAACACTTGGCTACGTGCTTAAATCCTTTAGGAGACACTGACACATCTTGAATTAATATATTGGTCATAATTAGTCAGTCCCACACAAACCCAACAACGCTACACTCTGGCACACCCATTTTTGGGGTTTAATGGTTGAGTCGATGTTCACAGGCAGGTCAGTGTGGTTGCTGTTTGTGTTCTGCGATGTTGCAGGATATGGACGATTTCAAAGTCCTCCCGTCCCCCCTGCCTTAGCTACTTCCCATTTACAACAACAGTGCTGTGTTTTTATTACTGTTGTCTACGGCAACAGGCATGTATGGACACACAGTGTAATGTTACTGTACACCGGCTTATTCAGTGCACTATTCCACTCTGGCACTCGATGAGGGGTTGGAGGCTGGAATGATATAAGATGTGTATTTCAGAGTCTGGACAGCACTGTTGACCAACCACCTGCTGCTCATTCCAAGAAGCAGCTTTTACTGACTTATCCGGATAAATTTGCAGGGAAAATCCCTCAAACTGGACCATGGAGACGCTAAAAAAACAAAACAAAGCTCTTCTGGAGTTTTATAGTTAACCTGCTGAAAAGTCGCCTGTACTACTGAAGACCCATACACAAGTAAAGTCTCTGCCATTGGTTTTGACTATTTGTTTTTTTTTTTACAACTATTTGTCTAACCACGCTAGCACTGAGGCGCTGTTGGTCTGTCAATCAGTTGGTCTGCTAGTCCATCACTTTGGTTCAGACCTGGCAGATCTCAACAAATATTAGTAAGATTACCTTGAAATTTGGGCCTGGTCTCTCCAGGATGACTTCACTATTAACTTTCAATCCAATGCAATCAACAGGTCAAAATGTTTCAGCTGAAATAATAATAATAATCATACTCGGGTAAAATTGAATGCTAATTTGCAAATGTCAGAATGCCAACATACTAAACTAATACGGTGATCAGAAGAAACAGTAACCTGCTAAGTGTCAGCTTGCATTGTCACTGTGAGTGTGATAGCATTTAGCTCAAAGTATCCCTGTGCCTAAGAACAACCTCACAGAACTGCTAGCATGGCTGCTGACTTGTTTAAGACTCATTTAACTAATTAATCAACTGATCATTTCAGCACTAACAGTGTTTGTTGGAGAACACGCCCCACGTCCTTACAGTTGGTAAAAAAAACCACCTTGCCAATTTAATGGTAATGCTCACCTCTACACATCCTCTGTGGTATCAGGTTAAAACTGCAGCTTGGTCAGACCCACAGAGAGCTTCACTCATTGTTTATTCATGCTTTCTATTAGGATGGAAAATGTTTGTGTCTTATGGATTCCCACCTTACAAGTGATTTAATATTTTTCATGAAGCACAAAACCTTTGAGCACCTATGGCATTTTTCTCTTTTAGATGAAAACAAACAGACAGCTCTGACATCAGGCTTCCTGTCTCCAGTGAAAGTTAAACTAAGCGGAGGAGGAATCATATTACTGTAAGATGATCTAGAGCAGGCTGCCACACAACCTGCTGTCTCCTCTCCTGCTGCATTTATTAGCTCTATTAGTGACAAGCAGACCATCCTAAACACACACAGACAGACAGAGAGAGAGGAGCTGGAAATAAACGACTTCCTGACTTTTAAAAGCCTTGGATATTTTCCTCGACACACCAGATATTTATCTTGGCCTGCTGATAGATGTTTGTCCCTTTATGCTACGTTAAAAAAAAACACAGACTGCGAGTGGCAATGGGGCTCCAGGAAGTGTCACCACACCCTGGTAAATGTACAGCAGATAACCCAGAGGAGAGAGGGCTGGGTGTGCACATTTCCTCTCAGCTCAAAACTCGACAACATACATAACACTCTGACACTCTAAGTAGAAAAACTTAACCTTTCAGTAGAACAGTAGAATACAGAATAGAGAACTCGTAAGCCCGTAATAAACCCTGCTTCACACCGATACAATCGGCACAGCTGATCTCACTATTCAGGCCTCTGCTTCTATAATTACTGCAGCTCTCTGTGGTCGTTAATACATCAGAACGAGAGGTGGATATCCTCCCCTCCCGCTATATTTCCTCCTGCTCTGAGCTGATAAGGAACGGAGATCATAATCAAAACAAGCTTTACATTCCTGCAATATTACTCAATCCCATGGTGTCCAGTTTAGTGTGCTACAAACGCTTCACACTTCATCTTACTAAAAACACTTCCTTGTATCATCTGTGTGTACAAATTAACTACAAAGTCAATGTCCAACACCTTCAGGGGGTCATGCTGGTGCAATCCCAACATCTTTTTTTTAAAACTTATTTCAGTTTGCAATTAATAACAGAGACAGTAAGGCAAGAAATGATTTAAAGAAGACAATTACTCAAATACTACAGTTGAAACGACACAGTAACACAACATAAAGATTTAAAAGCAAAGCTAGCAGCATCTTACCTACAGTAACCTGTAGCTAATCCAGCACTCATGTGGCTGCTCATGTTTTCAATTCCTCATCACAGCTGTTCTATAAATTCACCCCTTCAACTGAAATACCATCAAATACCTTTTTTTTTTTTCTTACACTGGTTCTCATAATCTGTTTTGCACATTTCTCTCAAATCAAAAACATTTTCCCTCTTTTAAAAAAAAAAAAAAAAAAAACTTTAGACACTCTCAGGTAATAAGTGATTTTTTTTAACTTTATACATGATTCCAATTTTCAGTCTTTCATTTTATTTTATTTAAAAACAGTCATTTTGTGGGTTCAGGGCAAGTGGTTCTGTTTCTGTAAAGAGAGTGTAATCCTCAGCACTTTAACAAAACAGATTGAAATAAACAGTTGCTAGGTCAAAAGGAGAAAAAAGAAATTGTATAATTATTCATAGTGACACATTTAACCATCGCCCTTTGTACTCACACCATGAGCCTGTTACAATACAATGCATTCATTAATCTATTGAGCAACAAAATAAGAACCTGGAGCGGTACCAGTTTGAATTTAAATTTCAAGGCTGAATACAAAAGGGAAAAGCTACAACAACAATCAGCGGCAAAGTCTATAAAGCACCTATCACCACTTGCTGCTGCACGTTTAGCTCACTGCAAAGAAACAACTGATGCCGTGTGTCAACAATTTTATCAGCTCTGACCTTCTCTCACAGAGTGATAGTAGAACAATGTTCAGAGAGACGTCAGAATGAAAATTAACCTGAAACAATGACATGGGGAGAGACAAAAACGGGGGTTTTGACATACAACACTTACCTGCCCTCATTGACCATCGTTGCGTCTCCAGTGCACGTGAAGTCTTCGATATAAACCCCCAATGAACAGTTGATGTGTTTCCAATCAGGCTTGCAAACATCCAGGAAGTGCGGCCTGAGCCGGCCAATGGAATACTTGGCTATGTCGGTCAGAGACTGGCTCATGGCGGCACCAAAGAGGAAGGTACCGATGGCTTTGTAAACACAGGCAACATAGCTGCCGAAAGACGACTTGGACTTGATGCGATTTAGATAAACTAAAAGGCACTCGCCAATGACCATCTGTAAGGTGTGGGGAGGAGATGATACAGAGTTAGAGGTCTGTACAGAAATACAAAATGCCAAACGACAACTGAAAGTTGCAACTGAATGAAAACTACAACATCAGAGCCAGCAATACTCCCTAATCCCCTCATCACTCTCGTCATCTAAAATAATGGGGTTGGTTGTAAATTGTTTAGATTATTATGGAACAGCAATAACAGGAGCAGTTTGACTAAATACACTTATTTGCTTTCTTGCCAAGAGTTAGCTGAGAGGATTGTTACTACTTTCATATCTCATATTGCTAAATATTGTGGTGGAGTGGTATCAATCTTCTCACCTAATTCTGGGCATAAAAAATCTTATTTCCCAAAACGTCAAAACTATTCCTTTAAATACATTCTAAAACTTGTATAATTTGCCTGCACCCTTCTGAGATAGTAAACACTGTTAAAACTCTCACGGCCACAGGAAGATGTCCACTTAAAATACTAAACATGTATAATTTAGTTTGATCTAAAAGTTTAAAGGGAATCACGCCTCTTTTTAGAGCTTGTAGTAAAACATATTGCATATTTGATCTTTTACATACAGTATGTGTTCACGGTGATGTGTGGTACGTCAGATGAATGACTCATGAATTCCCTTTGTTGATCGTGTTGTGGTTCAGGTGCCTGTGAATGTTTGTTATGCAATGCCGTTAATAGATAACAAGCCCAGAGGAGTTAGACTCGTCTAACATACAAGCTGTTGACGGGTCTTTATTCCTTTATGTGGCTTTATGAGCTTTGAATAAGACAACTAACAACTTCTGCTGATGGGTCACTAAAGCTTAAAGGTATCTGTTTATCAAAGTACTTTTTACCTTGCAGCTGAATGCTTTTTATCTGTTTACGTTTGGTTGTCAGCCTTATTTTATTCGTCCATGAAGGCAAAACCTACAGTATGGAAACCTTTTGTAAAACTTTATTAGCCTTTAGTTAATGGATATTTTCACTGTTGTCTCTATTTTAGACTCTGTAAGTGCTATTGTAATTTTTCACACACATTTACAATACTGTGGCAGTGGCTGCAGATTAACTTGGTGGTGGTGAGTTTCAAATTAAAGGCCTGTGTCTCAGATCACCTTTCTAAAAGCAGATTCTACCTTAAGTTATTAGGAAATGAAACTACAGTTAATGGTAGTGATGGTTTATGCAAGCAATAAAAAAAACATACATTATTACAGAATAATGTATACAGCAGTAACCATGCATTAAGAGAAAAGAGAGAAGTTAAGAGTGTAAAAGTGGATCGAGATAAGCAGCAAACACAGAAGGTGAGAAAACATGAGAGGTACTATCAATCCATAAGTACCATAAAACCGTTAGCAGAAAACAAAACAGATGCACTTACAGTGAGTATTGTGATGGGAATCATAACACCTCCTAACAACTGATAGGAAATGGTGTCCTCTTTAAGCGGGTACTTGATTGAATCATCATTACAGAAAAAGCCCCGGTGGAAAGGACTGTGTCGCACATTGAGTATTGCAAATGGGAGTCCAGCTAGCAGAGAAGCAATGAGAGAAAATACAAGGGGAAAAAAAAATACAGGTTATAAAAAGATGTCACAGGGGCTCGACACATGATGCAACAGTGTGAGCCTGTGCAAAGCAGGAGACAGGAGCCATGTGAGACGCCACCAAACGTTGCATCCTCTGCATCCTCGCCAACTTCCACGGACATTAGGGTGCAAATATTAATGGTTAAGGTTTTGCACAGATTAAGTTAAAAGTTGACCATTAGCGGATGTTAATAGAGAAAAGTTAAACTTTAGAGCACAAAAAGACATTTCTGAGCAGGTTATTGAGAAGTGAGCCTCAGTATTTGGCTGTGAGGCTGTGATAGGTGCAGCGGGTCAGGTTTTTAAATCAGGGATTTTGTTTCTAGATCTGCTGACTGACTCATCAACAGACCCACAGGAAGCTGGAGCTGTCGCGTGTGAGGAAAAGCAGGGGTCTCACATACTGTACGTCCCTTTCGTGACTGAAACACAACACATTACCCACATTCTCTTTCACTTCCTCTCGCTGCTTCTTTATCTCCCTTCTTTTTAGCAAAAGAACACACTTTACCTCTTCCTATAACAGTTTTTCAAGCTCTAACCGCACACATACTCTGCCACACCTTCCTCTGGCAGGCAGCGAGTTGTTCAAAAATTGAAACGACTGTAGCATTTGAGATCAAAAAGGCATCACAGATTGAGATTATGATTATTCGTGATACATGAAAGACTGAGGAAGAGATAAATCACTGACGCACACACACACACACACACAAGCAAAAGCATAACCCACACACCAGCAGCACTTTCTGCCTCTGTCATTCTCTGAAAACAATTGCTCTGGTCCAGAAGAGCATTCCTGCTATTTTAAGGAACAGAAGCGCACAGCACACAGCCTGCATGTCTGTTGCACTAATTGACAACAGTGACAGAAAGTTTTCCTAAGAGATTAACATTGAAATCAAAAAGAAGAAGAAGAAGAAGAAGAAGCCTGGCATTACCTCTTATCACCCATATTTAGATTAATAGATTCATTTGTGGTTTGGGTCTTTTATATGAAGTTGAGTCTGTGTGTTTGGCTGGACCAAATGTTTAGTGCTTGACTATTGATTGAAAATAATAAAGATTTCTGGAAACTAAATATTGATCTACACACTGATTAAAATCTCCATAAAATAATAATCAAATTTTTAGCAGACAGTTTTATAAATCCTGCTGTGGTAGGCAAAATGTTGGTAAAAGAAATATATTCTATGTCAGTTTTTTTTTTATGTGTGTCTGGATGCAACAGGATTTAATATTTACTCTATGGCTGATTTATTTTGGTTTCTCTTGGTTTTAAAGTGGACATCTTCCTTCCCCTTTTGCTTTTTGTATACAACTGCGGGTGAACACCAACAAGGCCACAAACCTCACCCTGAGCAGGAAGCAGTAGCAGAACTAAACAAAACCCAGTTGTAGATATTTGGTTTGAATAACAGGCAGATGTGCCATTGTACAAATGAAGGGATCTGTAGTTTAAAAGAGGAAATTCATTCTGAACCGTGAATTAGGTTCAGGAAATCTGTTGGTTCTGATCAGCTGGTCTTGCTGGCTCTGTTGTTTTCTCACATATCAAAACACATGTTTAGCTGACAACAATAATCCTTTCTGTTCTCTATGGAGGTGTGCTGATAAACCATCATACATCATACCAAAGGGCCTGGCACACCCTGCAATGCTTTAACGTTAGTTACACCTATGTTTGACAAGTCCACATATTTTCTATGATACAGGTTGTGCGTCTATGTCATGCCTGTCTTGATTTGATTCCTACTTACGCAGCTAATGGGCAGGGCAAAGCCCACAGTGTAGAGTACTGTGGAGGTGATTGTGCTGCTGTGGAAAGGGTAGTTGATGCTGTCGTCGTTACAGAAAAAGCCCCTCTGGTAGGGGCGGATCTTACCCAGGTTAAAGGCTGCCAGAGGCAGACCTCCTGTGGATGGAGGAAGGTCAGAGGTCAAGAGAAGCATTGGTAGAGAAAGTGAGGGTGCCGAAAGAAAAAGGTTGAGGTCTTCAAATCTGCCATTTCTCAGGTGGAAGTGACTCTAGTGAATTACCATCATGACAAACTGGAGAAAGGCATAGATATGGGACAAATTCAATTTGTTTTTAGTCTTTATGACAGAAATGAGAGACCCCCACCTTTTCTAGCAGTTGAATTAAAGGATAAGACTGGCTTCGTCTGTGTACATGTTTCCTACTGCAATTAAACCCAATGAAAAGACCAAGACCAGCAATCAATATGCTATAACACTCAACCACAAGCCCATTGGTTCTTAATATGTAAATCTTTAAATATTGGTCACTAATATTGCTTTTTTGAAAAAAAAAAGAAACATTTTCTGTGGTTTTTTAGAAAATATTGATAAAATGGGACTAAATTGTGCATTTGTTTAGAACTATTTTCAGCTGTGGATTTATTGACAATTGGTGCATTAGTGACCATTTACAGCAGCAGGGCGGTGTTATAAAGGAACACATCACCCGGCGCAGCAGTGTGGCTCATTCATGTGTTTTTAACAGTTTTTGGACAACAATGAAGCTCTAACAGGCTTTGGATACACAGACAATCCTCGTTAATAGCATTAATTCCTTGTTTATTTTGGTCTTTTCATAACATTTGTTCATCATAAGAAAAACAGAAAATATTTCCCGCCTTGCTCTTTTAAGTCAGAAAATGTGTATTACTTAGCTCAGTCAGATACTCTGCAACATGATGTATTACACAGTACAAACACTCGGCAGCAATGACTTCATCACTCCAAAAAAAATGACGTTATCTTTGGCCAGTTTTTCAGCAGGGGGGATTGTTCAATTTTTTGGATGGAGCATTGACTCAAACTGCTGTGAAAGGAGCTGTGGACATAGCTTAACTCTCCCTACAGATAAAGATAACAGATTATGCTAATTAGTTTTGACAGTCCAAAGTCTGAGTGTAATGCAGCTGTCATTTCTCTGGCTGTTTGGCCCATTTAGCCCATTGTACAGTGGGGAAAAGACACAGTCGTTCATCCACTCAAGCAGAAAGTGGGGGTCTGTTACTGAGCTGTAATGCACAGTAACACGCAATGTTTACAAATGGCACAATAGGCACAAACACATGGCATTACGTGAAGATACACCTTCACCCACAAACTGCTTATGAACTTCTTATTAACTCTTTCTGGTATGTTTGTTCTGCCTGCCATTTCTGCAGCTGTTGACACCGTCAGCTGTGCCATCCTAAGTTGATTGGCTCCAACAGCTGGAAATGCCAGAGTGTCGGGACAGAAACACATACAGGCTAAACGGCAGAACCCCCCCCCCCCCCCCCCTCCCCCCTCCCCGAGTCACTTTCTAAATGCAGTAAATAGCAGTGTTGCACTTTGATTTGCTCTCATGTCCATAACTCTGCAATTGCAAAATGCTTCTCAACACAAAGACAGGGACAGGAAGAAAGAAAAATGTGGGTATTTTAACTTAAATACACATTTGCATTTAACCCTTTAACAAGACTCATTGGCAGCCTGCAGTCTACTCTCTCTGCTCTTTATGCACTTCAGAAAATAAAAAAAACATTTCTCTCTCAGTTCTCTCATTTGTTCGAGCTGTGTTCTTAATGCATGTATGTGCATGTTTGGTAACATGCAGCTATGCATGACTGTAGAGAATAATCAAGTTTGCGTCTGCATCAGCCTCCCAAACAGCACACACAGTTTGTCCAGTCATACTGCTTCTCAATGCACATGCGCTGCTGTAAGGAGCTTACTAAATTATGCATTGTAAAATAAAGCAGTAGCCCTGACAGTTCCATATGTCAAAGTTCACCCCTGCACTCAAATGTGTTTTACTTATTGTTACTTAGATGTTTGACCTTCACTGTGCATAAGGATGTAGGTGCTCAGTAAGAGATGGCTGCTTTCACATTCATCAGTTCATCTGTTTTCACATTAAAGCTAAGTTTAAAACTAGTTTAGGGGCCAATTATGGTCCGATACTCAACATGCACAAGTGTAATGTCAAACCTTGAAGCCTCCAGCGCACATACACAGAGAATGGACTTCACAGTGAAGCAGGAAACATCTTATGTCTAGTAGTTAAAAGTTGTTTTTTTTTTTTAAATGGGCAATCATAGTATTTCCAATGGGAGAAAATTAGTGAATATAGTTTTGTTTCACACAAAAATTATTATATTTCTATATGTCTAAGAAGAAATGTGCATGTAATCTTTAAAACCAACATTAATTTTATCCTGGAAGTAAATGTGTAGACTGTAGACTGTGCAAGGGAAGCCATAGCTGTATAAGTCATGGTGCAAATCAATAATTCATAATCAGATTTAAAAGCCCAAGAGACGGTGTCTGTGCTTACGCAGCAAAAACTGAAAAGAATAGCCCTGTGAGCACTTTCACAATGATTCCTATAATCTAATATAAAGACGTTAGGACTGGCTGAGAGAGATACAAATATCTGAGGCCTGATATGAGTGAACTGTGAGAGCCCGCCACTTAATGGTTTCAGATCATGGCGAACTGTGCCAGAGCTGGCACGTGGTTTTTAAAACACAGACTGAAAGGTAGAGCTGTCGTGTGAAACAGTGTATCAGCAACATCCTGAACTGATGTTAGAAATTTCACAAGTTTGATTTACGACAGTAGAAACCAGACAGACGTGACTAAACTCTGCAAAATGTAAGACACTGACTTGTGCTGCAACAATAAGTCAATTCATCGATTTGTCTTTCGTTAAGCAAAAATGTCAAACATTTGCTGAGTCTGCGTTCTCAAATGTGAGGATCTGATGTTTTTCCTTGTCACACATGATGGTAAATATATCTGGATTTTGGCCGGTTGATCAGACAAAACAAGACGTCTGAAGACATCAACTTGGGCTGTGGGAGCTTGGAATGGGATGTGCCTCACAGTGTGTCACATTTCATTGACCAAACAACTAATCGATTAATTGAGAAAATAATGGACAGATGAATTGTTAATAAATATAATTGTAAATTGCAATTTCAAGTCATATGTTTAAATCTATTCCAGTAGAAATACGTTTATATAAGCATGTGTTCTGACTTCAACTTTGACTATGTAATTAAATGAAACATTAACCAATGAATCATTACATAATGAAGCCATTAGCCATAATAAAACATTACATAATAGAGCAAGTACCATAATATAACTAATACAATATTGATCAGAATTATTGCAGGGATGTACTGCATCCAATATGTAATTACAAACTGTTGCACTCTACAACGCAGCGTCATTTTATTAACCATTTGATTCCCATGAGCATCTTCAACCATTGAAATGACTTTGGAGTGGCAGTAATTTGCATACAATGGAAACAAAGAACATGTAATTCTTCCTTGCACTGAGAAAATAAATCTATAGCAACCCTTGAGCCCACTTGGACAGAGACTAAAGACATATCACAAGTGATATAAACATACTGATAGATTAGTGGCACCATTAGAGGTTAAAATCAATTGAGTTAAACACAGCAAAGTCTCAGTAAATCGCACTGGCCGGCTACTGAGCATTCACCACTCCCTTCACGTGATGGCAAGCTGTTAAATATCCGAACAGGAGGATTATATCAGCTCACAAATCGGCTTATATCAATAATGGCAGCAACAAAACAGCACCCAACAGTCAGCGAAAGACATTTAAACACATACCTAGAACCAGACAGGCTATGTCGAGCAGGACAAAGGGGATTCCTCTGGTCTCGAACATGTTTGCTCTTGTCTGTCTCAGAGTCGAGTCCCTGGCTTGTGGTGCGTCCTCTCCTGTAATAAACACCAGGGGGATGCTCCTCCTCGGTGCGTCGCTGCTGCCGTTTCCGAGTGTGAGATCAGAAAACCGCAACAGCAGATGGTACAAAAACACAACAAAACGTCGACGCCCTCGTTAGAAATAAACAGACCGGCCGGACTGGTGAAGAGAAGGGCATATCAGGAGGAGAAATGCGTCTTTTAAGTGTCGCTGTAATTGAGTGGTGAGGAACCGCAGCACAGCCGATAACTCCACAGATCTGCCATGATGGTTGTTAAAGCTGCTACTAGCTTTTTAAATGAAGCTGACACTCACTCTCACGGAGAGTCGGTCCTCTGGAGGGACACCACCTGTTGTCTACCGGTGTTTGTAGCCGGTTGCGCACGAATCGTTTGACGGATACGGAGAAGAGCTCCGGAGGCGACCGAAGCGCCAGGCCCGGTGCTGCGTTCACGGACTAGGGGAAACATCGGAAATAAGAAGCTTAGGCTAGTTCGTGACCTCAATGTTTCACAGGGAGTGATTCGTCGCCGTAAAAGTTAAAGATGCTTTCTCTAGCCCATGTAGGTGCAGGGAAAGCAGCGAAACACGCCCTTTTTGTATTTTGATTCATAAAGTTGAAACACACGCTTCTCTGGACTACTGTGGGCCACATTTGACAAGTTTTAGCAGTGTGGTTTTTGATCTAAACCTGGTCTGATTTGACATAGTTATGAAAAAAAAAAAACTGTGAAATCACATCTTTTGTGTTTTGATAAATAGAAAAAAAAAGGTTTCACAAATTCGCAAACTGTGTTGTAAACACAAGTCTAAGTATAGCCTAGTAATTTTTACACCTGGTCTAAATAGGAAACCCCATCTGGTTAAGCTGTGTGTTTTGTGTAGTGACAAATAGAATAAAGGTTTCACAAATTTGAAAATCTGTGTTTTAAACAGTCTTTAGCTTCTCTGAGTGAATGTGGTCCACATTTGACAAGCAACGGTGGATTTCGATATGGGCGACATGTGCAGCCGCCCAGGCGTCTTGTCACGGGGCACTGTGTTTGAAGTCATATTAGATCATTCAAATATAACATTTAAAAGTCTCCAAGACAACCGACTTAAGCATGCTAGCATTTGATTGACTGAAAGGGCGGGGGCTATCTGAAGGTTCACATGATGAGAAAATATCACAGTGGTACCAAATGTCACCACGAAAAGTAAACACCCGAATGTAAACTGATGTTGTCCGGCCATGTCATTGTTATGCCATATATTATACTATGACGTTTTTATGCCTTACTATAGGCTACAACGTTTTCATGTCTTACAATACTGTGATGTGACTGAGCGCCGGGGCGGAGCGCCAACAGGTGTGCCTGATTACAGGTGGAGAGACTCTGGGTCTCAGAGACAATAGACGGCGGGTCTGTGGCAGCCGGGTTTGGGGCACACGTTGCGGCGGTTCGGGACTCTTTGCCGTTCGCAGTTGTTTAGAGCTGCCGGGGACGAAGACATCGAGAGCAGGAGGATAGCTGTTCCAATGTTAGGAGGGGAGGTCAGATGCCTCCTGTAGATAGTCAGGGCCGGGTTATAGTGAGTGCTGTGGACGCCATCGCTCCTCGTCTCCTCGGGCCCCATTAAGCAACGGTGACGCCAGCCAAGCTCCGTCCACGCCGTCCAACGAAGCCGTTTCCCCGGGGGAGTTGGGCAGTGTCTCAAGTTCAGACCCCGGGGGAGGGGGGTCTCACCGACCGGGCGAGTTGAGTAACATATTAACTTGTTGACCTGTTTTAATGTTTTGGTAGTGCGGGGTGGGAGCGCAGCAGGGAATTAGCCCATACCTGTGCAGGATAGGGTTTTTACTTCAAGTGTAGTTTGACTGAGTGTAGTTAGCAGGGCCTCCAGTAGAGAGTGTCAGCGTGCTGTGTTCAATAGTGTGGGTTAAGATGGAAGTGTAGCTTTGTGTTTTACTGTTTGCAGAATTGCAAAAATTTTTTCTTTTACTTCTATTCCTTACTATGACTTTTTTTTATGCCTTCTTTATTCCTTACTATAATATGACATTTTTTGCCTTACGTCAAAAAATGTAATTGTATAGTAAGTCATTTTTTGCTGCTGTTGCTGCACCACATGACCAGTTGTTTCACCTCCTCTCTGTAGTGTGCTTCGTTGTCATTTGTGACAAGACCCACCACTGTCGTGTCGTCCGTGAATTGAATGATTTTTTCAGATCACGAAACTGCAGATCTGAGATCTACTCTGTTAAACTCTGGAATCTCACTACCCTCTCATGGAAATTTAGTCAATGAATTGGGCTAAATCAAAATATAGTGAGACAAATTACGCACAACCTCATTCGTCAGATGATAATATGATAACGTTTGTGTATACACCCTCTCTCTTTCATTTATTGCCTTAGTCAAGCTATGCAATTTGTGTATGAATGTAAGTATGTTCATATATTTGTATCTGATGGTTTAAGATGCATTGCAGCTCAGCAAGAAAAATCACACCTGACACTGTAATTAGCTCACTGACCCCATCTAGTGCTCTGGAGGTTAAACTACAACTAAAAATACTAAAATGATTTTGGAAATTGTGATGAATACAAATAAATGATAGCTCTATATAATAATGTACTAATAAATGATACAGTATATAGTGTATTCATCATGACCAGAGCCTTAAATCTTGGTTGCAAGATTGTTCATTATTATTAATTTCATGTTTTAGTTATTTGCTTAATATTGAACACTTTGGCTCTCCATAATTTTCTTACTCAATGCGTCCCTGGGCAAAAAATAAAGGTAAATGTAAGGTAACTAAATTACATTTATGTATTATTAATAATGGGGTAGCCAAGAAACAAAAGTAATACATGTAATCATCTCTAATATGACTAATATTCACCTTATGGTCATTAAAATATAAAGGCCTACAATGCACAAATGTTTTATTCAACTTATTTACATGACATGAAAAGATAACTTGAAACATAATGAAAGTTATTTGATGTATTATTACAAGGAACGTTTCAATGAATAAAACAAACATAATTCAAAAAGTGCCTATTTTCACATCTTTGGTCAACCAACAAAAATACAGACTGTTTTGATTGCCTCTAAGGACTGAAGAAGTGCTGGAGAAAGATTTATGGGTGACTATATTAAAACCAATATAAAGTAACAATTGAGACAGTTGATAAAAATGGTTTTACATCTCTAAGCCCACATCAGTTTCTCTCTAGTTTCTGTGACTGCTCATGTAATATCACATTTCATTATTGCACTCTGGACTTTATTTATGACACAAATGTCACATTTGATTGACAAAAAAAAATATAAAGATCAAAAAGGCTTATTCTGACTTGTTAAGTCATCGTCAGTCAATAATTTATCCTTTATCTCTCCATTATGTGTCCACATATTAATTATGTGACAAAAAACACACATTTTCTACATTGTTTTATCTTTTGAATTAAACATTAAAAAAAATAATCCTATGTTTAATTATTTTGTGGGCATACATACATATGTCTTAAACTAAGAAGGCTTTTGAGAAAAGAGTCATTTTGCTGACAAATACATAGATAAAGCAATTCATGGCATATTTTTCTTAACACTAATTCACAATTCATTAAAGAGGTGAATGACCCACAAACACACAAAAATACTGCATTTGAAATGAGAGAACAGAAAAAAACGTATAAATGGTGGCATTTACAAAATAATACCAAACATAAATAAAAAAATTACAATTATTAATCAATAATTTATAAAATGTTTTACGAGGCCTTTAAAGGCTCTGAAAAAGTCCTTCATTGTTTTTTCACCTACATGTTTAACTTTCAGTCCACTAGGTGGCTCTGTTTCCCTACATATAAAAACCTGTAGGTTGGTTCAATTGTCATTGGCCATCATGAGGAGACAGTGTTCAGGTTTTATCCACACAAGGCACATGGTACAACTCAACATTACGCTTTATGTTTTCTTTCTGAAAGGCCTTGCTGCAGTCACAGAGGAATACAGAGATGGACACTATATTACAGATGGATGTATCCAACAGATTGAAAGTCGATTGCAGTTGTTCAGATAAATGCCTCAAATTGCTCAGTCAGTTTCATTTAACTGTAACTTTATGTTGTCCTTTCCACAGCTTGAGCAACAACATGCTCTGAATCTGAAACATTGATTAAAAAGTCTTCACATTTTTCATTAAGGTCATAGACATTTTAGGAAATATGCTTATTTGCTCTCTGTCTGAGATGAAGATTCGTAACTCTCTCACATCTGTATGCAAAATATGAAATTACAGCTTGGCTTGGTTTAATTTAAGTGGTAAGTAGTATTGTACTTAAATACAAATTTAAAGCACTTGGACTTTATACTTCTACTTCACAACATTTCAAAGGCAAATACTGTACTTTTTACTCCACTACAAATATTTCACAGCTTTAATTACTAGTTGTTTAACAGATTAAGATTTTTGCATAGAATGTTATTCTATGCCAGAATAAAATGTTTTGTTTTAGATTAAACTACAGTAAACAGCAATGTACACAAATAGAGCTGAAATGATTAGCGATTGATCCATAAAGAAAATTAAATTTTTAAGGGAAACATTTTTCTAGTCTTTTATGAAATAGTTAAATTGGTGCCATCTCAACCACCGTAAGCCACTGTAAAACCCTATCATGTAACATAGCCAGGCTAGGTGTTTCCCCCTGTTTCCAGTCTTTATGCTATGCTAAGCTAATCAACGCTTGGCTCTAGCTCCATATTTTGCATACAGAGATGAGAGCGGTCTCATGTAATGCTCAGCAAGAAAGCAAATAAGCGTGTTTTCCAAAATCTTTAACTATTCCTTTAAAATCAGATCAGTTGAATTAATCTCTTCTTCTTCTCAGTCTTAACTGATTGCAGTCAATGCAAGTGATTATAATTCAACCAACAATGAGCCTTCATGTCTTTTTGGGATTTGAATTTTGCCTTTGTTTCTGTTTGCGAAGGTGAGCCTCGATCTCGTGCCTGAAGAACAGCATCCCCAGCTGGCCGTGCGAGGCCTCATTCATGGCCTTGGACTGCATGCACATGCGGTACTGGTCCGGAGGGAGCTCATCAGCGCAGTGCTTCTCATGCCACAGGTGGAACAAGCCTCGTGACGGTGCTCGCACCACCAGGAGGTTGCTATGAAGGTACTTTCTGTAGAGGTGGACATCTTCACCACCCCAGCCTTTGATGTCAATGTCAAAACCCCCTAAAAGAACAGAATATAATGTAAAAACCTTTTATTATATCATGATCAAACCTCTTGATATGCATACACTTTTCTCAGCAATGTTTGTTTTCATAGCTGTGTTCCCTACCTTTTAAAGGAATGCTGATTATGAATCCTGATTAGAGTGTACAGTATGTGTGATCATAATCAGTTTCCTCTCCACACTGCCTGGTTTGTTGTTGCATTAGGGGGAAGTGAGGGAATTCTGGACTGATGGTGTTTACAGCAAGACATTTCTTGACTAGGCATGTTTAAACATGCATCTTTACACATCTAAACAACTCATGTCTGCTTTTGCTTACACTTTGTCTCCTTTTTCCAGGGCTGAACAGGGCAAATATGGGAATTTGGTTGTTCATGGTTAGATGAAATCATTGATACCACCCTGATGTCTGTACGATAAATACGAAGCTAAAGTCAGAAGCTGGTTAGTTTAGTTGAGCATAAAGACTGGAAAAAGGGGGAAACAGCTGGTTCTGTATTTAAAAAAAAAAAAAAAAAAAAATCCACCTGGCAGCACACTTGCTTGTGTAATCCATATAAAAACAAGAAATTGTCATTTTATGGGAAGTGAAGAAACAGTCTGCAAATTACCCCCTATAAAACCTCAACTTCTCGTTTTTGTACAGATTCAGCACACACAAGTCCTCCAAATTAATTTTCTATGCTCTCTGGAATTATACATAGAAGTGTTGTCTGAGCTACTGCGGTTAGGGCTTGGTTAAGTTTAGGCACAAAAACAATTTGATAAGGCTTAGGTAAAGATCAGGGTTTTGATTAAAGTTACTACTTCCTTAAGGTTAGGTGGCCTTCGTCATCATGGTCACAATAATAACCACTTAAGATTAATTGTTGTGTTAATTACTGAACTTTAGCGATGCTGGTTGATTGATTTAGTTAACTTTTGGTCAGAGTTAGGCTAGCTGCTTCCCCCTGTTTCCAGTCTTTATGCTAAGCTAAGATAAGATAAACTAAACTAAGCTAATATAACCATGAGAGGCATTAGAGTGGAATCGATGATTTATTAATTTATTGTTATTTGAATCCCCATTAAATGTTACCAACGCAACAGCTACTCTCTTGGGTCCATAGAAAAATATTACTACCACAATTTCATGTGCTTATGTAAACCATAAGAAAGTGAAAGCAATATGACATACACTACGTGTGTGTACAATATGGTCGTACATAAATACATACATACGTGCTCACATATAATTCTCAGCTGGAAAGTGAATAAGAGTATTTTCCCAAAATATCAAACCATTTCTTTAAACCAGACTTCTGGCCAGCCTGTGTTACACCTTTGGCACAGTTAGTCAGTGTGTGTTTGTTTGGGTCCAAAACAATGAAACACGTTGTATTTCACTGAAGCCTGTAATTGATTCCCCTTTGGAGGGAAACTAAATTGATGTAAATCTGCCATGAGAGCCAATATTCCTCAGCTAATATACAGATGGAAAGGACATGGGGCTGAGAGATATGCTAATGTATGCTGCTACTGCTCCTCAGAGCTGTTTCACGCAGAGTAATGTAATAAAATCCCATCCAAGTTAAGAAATGTAATGTAATATTGAACCATTTGTGTTCTGATCAT
This sequence comes from Seriola aureovittata, assembly GCF_021018895.1. Taxonomy (NCBI): domain Eukaryota; kingdom Metazoa; phylum Chordata; class Actinopteri; order Carangiformes; family Carangidae; genus Seriola; species Seriola aureovittata. The sequence goes on along the minus strand of NC_079381.1, from coordinate 17,422,998 downwards.
GTTCTTCATATCCATTAAGCTATGGCACCATTAATGTAGCAGTGCACGTGTTTGTAGCCATTCGGGAGACCCATTTTTACCCTGTGTTATGCAACTCCTCTGCACAGATAATCAACCCCCTAGGAGCAACTGTTTATAAATTCCTGCATTGCTAAGATGTTGTGATGGATCTGACTGCAGCGCATGTTGTGGTTTAAATGCTGTTGTTCTGTAACATTTACCTATGTTTATGAAGTCGGACCTGTATTGGCAGGTCATGCCGAAACCGAAATCCCTCCAGAACCCTGTGTCTTTCTTGATCACCTACAGGGAAAAGAAATGCAGGTCTTAGACAGTTTGTGAGCAGAGATTTATCATCTCGATACACTCAGGTGGTCCTTTTAACGGGAATCCTTCTTTGGATTTGTGCACCTAGCAGCTGGAGAGGGGAACTATTTCCCAACCTCCCAGCTATATAGCATCACACTGAGTATGATATTTTCCACAAGTGGCTTGCAGAGAGTTTGAAAAATGGAAAGGGTAGATTTGATTGGTATGTGTTACCAGCTGTTGCTCCACAGGTGGGATATGTTCAGGGCTTCCATAGATCAGAGTGGGGTTGTACTGGCTGAATAACACCGGGTAGAAAACCTTTTTACCTGAGATGGAGAGAGAGAGAGAGAGTGCTGTCAGACGACTATAGGATATGATTTCAGTGGAAGGTGTCTGTGTGCAGGTGTGTGTCTCACCGGGCTGTGTGTTGAGTCGGCAGCTGTTGAGGAAGTCGGCGGTGAAGTAGATGTCTACATCGCAGAAGAAAAGTAAAACGTTGCCTCCTTTCCAGGCTCGGGCACCGATGTCCAGACCTCTTCCCCGAGAAAACTCCTCGTCCAGCTGCAGCAGAGTGTAGTTCTTAAAATTAACTTCCCTACAGAGAGAGAGAGAGAGAGAGAGAGTAGCAGAAGTCAGTTTTCTTATAGCAAATATTTGACAAAAATAAACTTGCTGTGCTGACATGCTTTGGAAACAAAACAGCATATCAACAGCTTAACTGTAATTAATTGAAAGAGAGAGAGACAGATTGATGTGTTGGTTGAAATGAGACCGAGATTCTAATTTCAAATTCCTTGGAACACAAATTAATACAGTAACCTCAAGTGGAAAACTAACACTGAACACATCAGCGCAAAAGCTCAACAATGACATCACTTCCTTAGACAGCTTAAAAAAATACCAGATCAAACACAGAAAAAACAACAACGGATTGTTAACAAGGCATCTATATCTCCCCTCAGTTGAATCTCTACATACTCACACAACTGTGAAGCGAGCAAAGAAGATCAACCTCTCACATCCTGCTCATCAGCTCTTCCAGCTCCTTCCATCAGAGAGGCGCTCCAGGTCACTGTCCACTAAGACTAAACATCTCACCAACAGCTTTTTTCCCTTAACCATCGGGACTGTAAACTCCTGCCTCTAGCCCCCTCCTCACGTTCCACGAACACGCATTACCATGATTGTCTGCTGTAGGCCATTAATGTACTTGTCTGATCGTGTCTTTTTTATGTATTGCAGAGAATGTGCCAAACAGTTCAGGTGTACAAAAGCTCTGCAGCCAAACAGTCATTATTTCGGTATCAGTTTGGAGCTGGATTAACAACCAAGTAAAAGTGGCAACCTGCTCCAAGGTCTCGGATTCACTCTGCGGTAATTATTTAATTTGTCACTTAATTTGTTTTGGAATATGCACCACTAAAGTACAATTTACTACTAACTGAAACGATGAGGGCCTTAAGCTAGCTCCAGAATTTTCACTTGATGAAAAGACTTTTGTTTGACCTTGTTTTGTTGAAGTAGCCAGTGGCAAATTCCAGCTTAAATATGTTCATTATTTCAGTTAATTCTGTGCTGACATGATGCATGCTATTCCTAAACAAATTTGTGCTTAATCAAATTACCACAAACTAATACAGCACGCCAAACATGGGGTCAGTTTTTCAGAACAGCAAGTACTGGTTGGTTTCTATGACTCTAAGCAAAAATATAATGAAGCTGCCATGTGCACTGTGCCCAGTGGATATGTAAATGCAACAGAGTGAAGGTCAATAGGGGCCCACAGTACAATTTCTCCCCGGGCTTCTGTAGTGGCTTAATTTGCCCCTGGTAATCCTCTGTTTTCTGCCTTTAGTATTTTCCACCCAAAGATTAAGACATAATGACCTCACAAATCCTCTGCCTGAAATTCACATCAGCACAAACTTTTGTGGTCTGACTTCATTTCACTCCCCCGACATGTTCATGAGCCAGCTTCTGCTGCTCTCACTCTGATCCTGGTCATGATATGATCATGGTCCAACTCCAACCAAAAATTAATTGCATGGCATAACAAAGCCTCCTCCATCAGTGGCCTCAGGTTTTTCAAGGATGTGGTGAGAGTAAAGAGAAACAGCTGGATCCAGATGTGCACAGCTGTGGCCTTTTCCTAAACCATAACAATTCACACCAATAGTGACTAATCCTTTACTCATGCATGCTCATACAGACACACACACACAGACACAGACACGCACACACAGTTGTATCAACTTCAGATAGAGGATACTGAGGAAAAACTGGTTCACACATCTGAATGCGAGGCAGAACAAACAGGATCAAACCTCCTTCATTCATGTGATGCTGTGTGACATAACACATGGGAAACAGTAGACAGAGAGAGTGAGTAGACAGAGGCAGACATACAAAGCTTTGTTGGAGGAAACCAGGATGACCGGAGGAAACATGGTCAGTTTGTTTTTGCCTGAGGCAGCTTGAATCATGCTCCCCACATTTCCATCTCACTGCTGTGTGTTTGTGTCTATGTATCAGCATATTTATTCACGTCTATTACTGTGTAAATAGCCTTTGTCTTGGTGCCATCCTTTCAGCCTCTCCCATAAATAAGACATAATAAAACCTCTTCAACCTGAGTGGCCCTCAATCCAAGAGAAACAGAAACATGATGCCAGTTATGAGCATCTTGTTTGCCTGTCTGATTAACCTCCAGATGGCCAGCAAAAGCAATGTCTTCACATCCCAAAAATATCACAAATATTGTGTTCACATTTTCAGAAATAAGCAAAGTATCAAGATATGCTCCCACATCTGTCTGTGTGTGTTTATGTACTGTCAGTCAGTCGTTATGTCAGCAGACAGAGTCCAGTCTCCTCGCGTCTGTCTACAGTTTGTGAATCCAAACAGACCAGATCTGTTTCACAATCTACAGAGTCCCAGGAGAGGTAGACCCACCCACTGGCACTAAACTGTCCACAGATGGCAGAGACGGAGCACAATAGCTCTGATTGTCTCAAACAATGTTAATGCAACACCAGTTACATTCACATGTTGATTCAGTCTCAACTTTAATGGAGCAAGAGGCTCATTTGTCAGAAATGAAGCCAAAACTGCACATTTTCAAGAGAAGTGTCTCTGATTGAATTTAGCAAAACAGAATTTCATGTTGATTTTGAAATTAGATTTTAGGTTGATTTGTTTAAGCATATGATAATTTGGCCAGTGGCTAGTTAGCTTAGCTTAGTTTAGCATAGCATAGAGACTGAAAACAGGGGTAAACAGCTAGCCTTGTTCTTTCCAGAGATAAACCAGCTGTTAGCTGTAGCTTCATATTAAGTGTAAAGACCTTTCTTTAAGAAAGCGAATGAGTGTATTTCCCAGAACATCAAACTATTCAAACATGCATATTCAGAATTCAATTACACAGACAACTTAAGTTATCCAAAGCACATCTATATCATTAGTATCTCCTTTTGACATTTACAAATTATATTGTACCTATTTACATTTTAAATGTAGTACATGTTCACGTAGTTATAAATAATTCATTAATCATTTATTTTGTGATTACTAATATTATTCAGTTGAAAATGTAATTTTCTCCATTTGAAGAGAGTCAGAGTTGCTAAATTGCTCATTCTGCTAAGTGCATGGTTTGTGCGTTGGCCTGATCTTATTGACTGTTTAAATAATCCTCACAGACAGACAGGCACTACTGTTGTGTGCCAAGTGGAAAAGTCTACTTAAAAACTGCTATATCCTTGTTTTCTAAATGACTTTTTATATCCTGCTCTTTTTCTTCCCTCTCTCCCACAGGCATCAGCACCCCTTCTTATGGCCTAAAATAGTCAATTTGTTTACTGTAGGCGTGATGGCTGGTATCTAGTAGCGGCTAAATTATTGAAATTGTGTCAGAGTGAGAAGCCTGTAAAGAGCTGTCGTGTTGTGTCTCAGCAGAAGGCACGATCCTGTTAGTTCTGCTCAGGACAGGGAGGGGAGACCAGATTCTCTTTTTCTTCCTCTGTGAATCTGTGCCTCTGTATAACCATTTTATGTATTTGCCTGTGTGTGGTTATAGCTAGAGGCCTGACTGCAGACATGGTGCTTACTGAATGTGAAAAGTCTCGACTGTAAGCCCCTATATGCGGCCAAAACCAGGCTTCTTTTCAGTCTCGGCAAATTAAAGATACCAGAGAAGCATGCTTGCTCTTTCGCCATGCTAGTGGCACTGCTCTATGGGTGGCAAAGTCAGTCGGTTCACCGCTTTGGTCCAGACGGAAATATCTCAACTATTACCATGAAATTTTGTACATTCATGTTCTCTAGAGGATAAATCCTAATGACATCAATGATCCTCTGACCTTTGCGCTAGCACCACCAGCAGGTCAGTGTTTCACAACATCTACTAAATGGATTGGCACAAAATTTTGTAGTGGTAGTCATGTTCCCCCAGAGGATGAATCCTCAAGACTGTGGTGATCCAGTGACTATCCAGTGTCTGCTAAACGAATGACTTTCCCATTAGCTAATTAGCTAATGATATCATGCTAACACACTTAACAAAAGCGGTGAACATAGTCAACACTGCCAACAGTATCAGCATGTTAGCGGTACCATTGTGAGTACGTTTAATGCTGATGTTAGCGTTTAGCTTAAAGCACCGCTGTGCCTAATTGCATCCTCACAGAGCTGCTTGCAGTCTTGTTGCTTCATATACATTTCAACTAAAGAAGCTTTCCTCGTCACCTCTCCGTGCTCGCTGACGTTCTCAGTGGCTTTCTTCTACCTATAAGCCTTTTCTATGCTTCTAAGTCATTTTCTCAGTGTATGTCTGTCACCTTCCTGCTGTTTACAGAGCAGGGAGGCTGGTGTATCCTCTCTGGTCTATTGTGCAAAGAAAAGAAAACCCTCATGCTTTACAGTGAGCTGGAGAATCAGCAGCCTGTGCATGTAATGGAGAGGTAAGTGCAAGCTATAAAAATATAGGCTTGTGATCACTCGGAGGCTGAGCCCTTAGGCATAACAGCTACGCCAGTTGTTAACATAAAGTTAATTTGCAGAATGGGTCCGTTCTGGCGATCTGTAAAGACACATGCTCTCTGATATGAATATTTCGACAGCTTTCTAACTCCTCTCTGAATTGTTTATCGTTTCATCTACTCATAATCTTCTCTCAGTCACCTTCTGCTCAGCATTATCCTCTTGCTTCCTCTGAGCTGTCAGAGGCTCTTCAGAGAGTTGTTGACCCATCTGTGGACTGAATGAAATGCCACAACAGCATCAAAGGCTTGTTGGAGAGGCTGTCGCAAGTTAGTACGAGAGGAAGATGAGAGAAAGGTTGCAGTCGCAGGCGAGAAAAGAGTGATCTCATCTTCCGTTTCTTTGTCTGCCCAAATTTCTGGCCCCTTCTTTCATCTGCGCATCCAGTTTCCTTTTGAGATGGTTGCTGACGCTCTTCTTCCATCCTCAGAAAGTCTGTCTATATTTCCAACTTTGTTTTGCTCTCCTATCTTATCTTTACACGTCTCCTCATAGCTTCCTTTCTCACAGTTTCTCCCCTCAGTCATCGTCCCTCCTCTGTTACAGCACAGTAATTATTCATAACCTATCAATGAGTATCTCTTTAAAACAGATCACTCATTCTTTTCCTTCCTTTTCACACTATCTCCCGCTCCTTCTTTTTTTCAATCTCTATCTCCTCCGCTTTGTCTCACATTGTTGAGAATCTTTATTGGGAATCTTTATTCTTGAATATGTAAACCTCAGAAACGTACATGCCCCCGATGATTTCAGCCCGAGTTCAGGCTTTGAAGTACGGATATGTAAGCAATATACTTGAAAGTTCGGCAGCCGATCCTATCTATTTTAAACGATATCCCTGGTGTCTGCCAGACTGCTTGAACACTGAGGCTCTGATGCAGCTCTCTAGCTCTTTCTGGAGCAATGCCTTCTATCGCCTGTTTTCTACTTGATTTGGCTTTTGTTATTGTAGATTGATACAACAAACTGCAATAAAAACCAACCCTTTTTTAACCTTTTTTAAACCCAGTAGAGGTTGATAGGGGTTAGAAAGCTTGGTGTAGATCCAGGACAATTTAGATCTTTTTAGACTCGTGGGAAATTTGCCTCAAGTAGTTTTTATTGGCTGTTGATACTCAAGCAAATGCCTTTTTGGAAGAATTTGAGCAGGGACACTGTGCTACTAAAACGCCTGGAGTGTGACTGCATGTGATTTCACAGGGAAAAAAAAAAGGACAAATAGCTAGAGGTGATTTGGGAGCAGATTCAGACGAAACCAGTTTCTGGAGGTGAATTTAATTTGTAGGAAGGGCAGCGTAGAATCAGATCAGCCACTAATGATGCCATCACTGCTGGGAACAGATATTGACTTGTTTGTGTGTGTGTGTGTGTGTGTGTGTGCGTGCTTTGTGTGAACTATTCACTTAGAGTTAGCAGCTGGCTTTTAGGGTTAAGCTTTTGAACAATATTTTGCCTTGGTATCACTGCAGCTGTGTTTTGGTATGTACCGGACTCAATCTTCACACAACCTTGACAAGTCTTGTGATTTTATCTATGCAAAGCATTTTAGGATCCCCATGTCATTGCAACAATGGAATAAAGATTATTTTAGCTTAAAAACCTGAATAAAATAAGCATTTGTTGCTGAGGATTTTAGTCAATTAGTTGAGCAGATTAGTCGATTAAAAACGATTGTGATAAATGATTAATTATTCAAGTCATCAAGGATAATTACCCAGAACTGGTTCAATACAACTTATCAAATGTGAAGATTTGCTTGTGCTTGATTTATTACCCATGTTAGCCACATGGCTCAAGGGATGGCAGCGTTGATTGGTCAGTCCAGCACAATGGTCCAAAAAACCACTGGATCGATACCCATGAAATTCTCTATGGACATTCTTGGTCCCTACAGGATGAATCCTCCTGACTTTGGAGTTCCCCTGACTTCTCTCCTTTAACACCACCACGAGGTTGACATGTTTGTTTTATTGTGACATGTCTCAACAGTTGGCAGATGGCTTGGCTTGCTATGAAAGTTGGTACAGAGTTCAGATCCATGTTCCCCAGAGGATAAAACCCCCATGACTTTGACTTTATTCCTCTAGCGCCACCATGAGGTTCACAATTGTGGTTTTAAATTAGTTGTTTTGAGAATAATTACGATGCAATTTGGTATAAACTGTAATGGCATCCTAAGCATCAACTGTAATAACTTGTTGATCACTTGAATTTTCCTTTAGCACCATCATCAGGCCAAAACTTTAATTTGTTCATCAACCCTTAGCTGTACTTACTTCTACTACTTACTGCTAATTAGCTAATATTAGCATGCTAACACACTAAACTAAGATGGTGAACATGGCAAACATTATGCCTGCTAAACATCAGCATGCTATCCTTTGTCACTGTGAGCATGTTAGCATGCTGACGTTAACATTTAGCTCAGTGCAGCCTCACATAGCCGCTAGCATGGCTGTTGACATTCTGGTACATTTCCATGTATTATCATATATATTAAATACCTCAAAGGTGTTTTTAATGTAAAATGAATGTTTTCAGTGTTAGTTTGACAAATTTATTTTTAGACATTGCTCTCAGCTCTAGTAACTTGTGAAGTACTACTTTCATTAATCCTGGCAACTCATTGATTAAGCAATTAAGTTATTCATAGATAAATCAATAGATAACTCTTTAAGGATAATCATACTTTCACTTTCAGCCTAATTGCACATGCACACATGCCATGCACCTTTCACTGTGAGCATATACTGTATGCAGTTTGCGATTGTATCTGTGCGGATACTGTATGTGTAATGTATGTGTGTGTCTGCCTGGGGGTCTCAGATAATGGAACCACAGGTAGTTATCTTCCAATGATGACTCCCATTCATTTCAACCACAGTCGGAAAGCCAGATAAAAGAAAATCGGGGTACAGAGTTGATTACAGGAACTGATTCAGACTCAGATAAGCTGCTATATAACTGATGAATGCATTGTTAGACTGAGAGAACAATATAAAAAAACCTAAAAGGGTTCAAGGCAGAGCTGCAGCTCAGTGAGAGAAATTACAGGTCAGTGTGCTTTATTCAGCACCCGTCTTTCCCTGACTGTACCTTCAACTACTTTTGCTCCAAATTTTTTCAATTCAGTGTGTTTCTCTTACAACCGTCTCACTCCTTGAAGAGTTCGCCCACAGTAAAATCAATACTACAATATTACCGGTTTGTTGGATGTTTGTGTTCTCCTTGCTACATTCACAGGTTTTGATTTTACCTTCTTTATCCTTCATGTGACGCTTCACTTCAGGAGTATTTAATGCTGCCTCTTTGTTTTTTTCATCTCCACAGTTTCCCCTTAGCGACAGCAACAGGAGGAGACACAGAGAGACAAAGAGACGCTGTGTGATACTGGAGATAGTCCGACTGATTCAAGGCCACACAAAAACCTTCGGGGCTGGGAAATCGACAAGCATCACCATAGCAACCCCCTCAGGGAATCTGTGGCTCAATCCACAGTGGATCTGACTCCTGATCAGCCACACACAGCGATCGTCTCCAGAGGTGTGGGTGTCGAGGTCCCTGTGAGGGGGCAACATGAATCAGGGACGATCACAGGCCTGTTGTAATTTATCTGTGTTGGCTGGTATAGCTCTCAGCTCCTCAGCATGGGTGGCACACTGCTCCATTATTCATCAGGCAGATGACTGGCTATGGCAGGACGCCGATCCAGGAGGTGTGTGTGTGTGTGTGTTTTGTGTGTGTGTGTGTCGTGAGAGAGAGGGACAGATTACAAAACACGAAGAAGAGAAGGGGTTTCTGGTGCATGTGTGGAAATAGCTAAAATGTTTTCACAGCACTCTTGACAGCGAGTGCGTGACTGTGTCAGTCTTCATTTCATTACGTAAATTGCATTTCATATTCTGCGTTTGGCCTCTAATTCAAAGATCTGATCTTGGCTGTGGTTCCAACCCACCTGGATGTGTTCTCCAGAGTGCTGCGGACTTCGCTCATCTGCTCTTTCCCAAAATACACCACCGTCAGATGGACCCGGCCGTCCTGACGCACACACACTTCCCTGTGCATAAACACAAACACACACAGGAAGGGACATTATGGATGAAAGCATTCTCAAACTGAAGAGAGGTGATTACATTCATGAGGAAAAATGTCAAGCATTTGCTGGATTTAGCTTCTTAATTGTAAGGAGTTTTATATATTATACATGGTGGATGAAACATACAATTAAAACAATAACGCCCCAGGAGTCTTGGAGATTGTGATGTGTTTTTTTCACTATTTCCTGACATTTATAGACTAAAGGATTAATTAATAAATAACAATAATTAAAAAAATCATGCAATCCTGACTCTCCTCATTCTGACACTATGCTAAGGCAGAAAGAGGGAAAGATTGTGTGTAAGTAAAAGAGAGACCAGGTGGGAGATGCCTGCGAGCACTTTGATGGAAACGTGTCAAATGTATCACACACATGCTGAAGATAATTCACCCTCCTCTCCCACAAGACGCACAAACATTTGTCTGAATTTTTCCCCGGAGCACATTGGGGAAAATGTCTCATAAAACTCAACTAGATGAACACAAGATGCTTAAAAATGACTGAATACATGCAGAGGGTACTGAGAAGTCATGAATAATACAATTCTGACTGTCATTATAGATGCTGTGTAAAAGACAGTATTATTTGAGGTAAGTAGGACCACAGAATAGGAAAAAAATCTGTTATAATTATTTTAACATGTAGTAAGAGCAATGTTTTCTTTTAAACTCCACAGAGCCTGTCTGCAAATGTTTGCTGTTTGTGTGAATTCACATTTTATCTCTTTATATTGCGCTGGGGAAACATACCACAGTGAATCAGAAATGCTGTTATTTTTGGGTCTAAATGTGTATAAAGAACATTTAATAAATATGCAGTTTCTCGCTGTTATCACCCCCTAAACTAACAGACAAACACACACACACATCCTTGTTTTACTATATTTGTGGGGACCCATCATCGACATTACACATTTCCAAGCCCCTTACCCTAACCTTAACAATCACAGCTGAATGCCTAATCCATACCTAATTCTAACCCTTAATCACCACGTCTGAACTCTCAAACAGCCATTTAAGCTTGTGGGGTTCAGCATTTTGGTCCCCACAAAGCTGTTGGACCCCACAAGTATGGTGGGTTCCAAGTTTTCGGACCCCATGAATATAATAAAACAAGCCCACCCACTCTCTCTCTCTCTCTCTCTCTCTCTCTCTCTCTCTCTCTCTCACACACACACACACACACACACACACACACACACACACACACACACACACACACACACACACACACACACACACACACACACACACACACACACCTACCTTTAATATGGATGAGGATAAAGTGTTTGCTCAGCGACTCGCTGACTCTTTCAAGTAAGTACACTTCTTGCTATGCTTTATATCAACTTCTGCTGGTCTGCCCAGGGGGGCATTTTAATGGGCTTCAACACTGCTACTAAGCAGGATTTACCATGTAAAAAGAGCTGTGATAAGCAGCAGCGGCAGCACAATAAATCACAGACATTAAGGAGGATGTTTCCATAGCTGATGGTGACGGACTGTGGCGCTGAAACAAGCACATTTTGCTGTTAGCTGATGAGTTTTGAGAGCTTGTCAAAATACGAATGTGATTTCTTTTTTTAAATTGACAGTAGTTATTCGTTTTAATTTCATCTTGCTGGGATCCGTTGACAAAAAAAATCAACCCTTCATAGTTTAGTTTCATCACATGCACATGGATGTCTGGAGCTGTTTGTGATGCATTGAAATGTATGAAATTACATTTCCTGTGGTCATGTAGTGACTGATATAAACTGAGCTACGAACTGTAGGGCTGTTTTTATTCATATTCCTGTCTGAATCACTTAAATCTCTCTCAGATTGTTTACATTCTGATTATGCATACCAGCACCAAAATAAATTCACTGATGATTTTGAAATGTTAATCACATGTACCTTCAGAAGAGAAAAAATAGCCTCTCTCATGTTAATTTTCTTTCCTCTAATCTCCCCACTTCTTGTCCCTGTCTCCCTGATCCCCAATTAAAATGTAAGACTGGAACCAAAACTGGGTTTGAATAACCGAGTATCACATTTTCCGAGAGAACCGCCTTGAATAATTTATTGTGGTGCTTTGGTCTCTGTCACAAACAATGTGACAGAGTCTCTGTCACAAACAATGTGACAGAGACCGAAGCGCAGTAAATAAATCAAGAATTCAAGAAAAAGGTTCAATCTTTGAGTCTCACCTGAAGTTCTGCATAAACTGCTTGAACTTGTCTGTGCGCTTGGACAGTGGGACGATGATGTTGATCGGGACGTTGGCTGTGTCCACCCTCTCGTTTTTCACCTTCATCAGCGGTCCAAAGGGACGGAAGAGGACCAGGCGTCTGAATTCATTACTCGACTCCCCTCTGAAGGTCAGCTCGTACAGCGTCCCTTTGTCCTTCTCTGTGCGAGTGATACCTGATGGGTGAGATGCAGAGACACAAACTCATGACCAATCAAACTTAAAAATACAGTGATAGTAATCCTGCATGTTTTTTTTGTGATAAAATCAGCACCGTACTGATGTAAACCAATATTATAAAGTAAATAAACCTGTTTAAAGGAACAGTTCGGGAAATGTGCTGGTTCAAGATCGATAGCAATTTCATATCTGTCCGTTAAACACGAAGCTACAGCTAGGAGATGTTTTTTTTTTTTTTAGCTTAGCATAAAGACTGCGAGCAGAAATAGCTAGCACTAACACAACTAATGTCCATGTTACACTACTGGATCTGTGACGCTGTGCTTAGATGGATAGATACTTTATTTATCCCCTAGAGGAAATTCATGTGGTACACTGCTATGAAGTAAGTATAATATTTACATATTTAACATGTATTCTTAGTTTAGCATGTTAACATGCTAACACTAAACCCCAAGTACAGCTGATGCTCAGGAATATCGTTAATTTTGAGGGTATTTGTTCATAAACCAACGTTTAAAAAACAGTTAAAAGATCACCAGTCATCCTGAGAGTAGCATGAATATCTACATGAAGTTGTAGTTTTGACTTTTTTTTGTTTTGTAGTTTGCAAGATGTGTAAAAGTGGCCTCTGCTTCCACTTTTTATGCTAAGCTAAGCTAATTATCTTCTGGCTCCATCTTAGTGAACACACAGCCATGAGAGTGGTATTGATCTTCTCTTTTAACTCTCAGCGGGAAAGGTTATATCACAGAATGTAAATGAAACCTGAGGTGGGGCTGATTCGATTCAGTTGCATATAGTGAGTTTAGTCACATTAGCTTCTTTGCCTGTTGTTCCTCTGTGCTTTTTCTTCATCACAATGATTTTGTTTTCCTAGTTTTCTCCAGGGTGCAGCTTTTGTTTAAACCCCTTGAGATTTCTGAGTTTCCAAGTTCAAAGGGTCATGTTTTCTTTTCCCAGTTAGTTAATATCTAATTTTAAAAAATGCACAAAAAATAAACGTCTTTCAAGGGAACATCATTTTTAGCATCAGTTGCACCATTATTTGAGTATGTGTCATCAATTCTCTGTGACAGCCTGATACTGTGTGTATATGTGGGGGGGGAAAGGAAAGGAAAAATAGGGCATATGAGGCCAAATGAGACATTGTCCATGCACACTGCTGCTGCTGCTGCAGGGCAAAGAGCCATAACCATACATACACATATAACACACACACACACTGAAAGAGAGGCTATTACGGTCATCAACACCATTTCTTTTTTGTTGCAGGCCTTGAGTCAGCTTGTTCCTCGAGAGAGAACGTTTTTTTTCAATTAACTTGCTATTACTTAGATTATTACTTGCAAATTGACCCACTGAGATCAGTGATGGTAGAAAGAAGAGGGAAATGGGAAACAGAAAGTTGGAAGTGAGACCAGAGAGAAAAGAAGCAGACAGGAGGAAAGAGGAAGAAAACACACAATTGGAAGGAAGCATGGTCTGCAAAGAGAGAGTCTGGATGACAGAAAAAGATCAGACAGACACACTCAAACAGAAGACAGTCAAAAAAAGAAGCGAGTGAACAGAAAGATGTCTGTGGGCTAAGATTTACAGCTGATAGCAGCTTGAATTAAGGCTTTCCTGTTATAGATTGGCCAGCTTCCTGTGATGGGAGGCTTCGTTTCCCATGGGGACACGATAAGCTTTCATTTAGTAAATATGTTGAACAATTTTGACTAAATGCATTCACTTCCTGTCTCTGTCTTTCTGTCTAAGTGAGAGCTCTCTGTCCCTTTCTGAGGACAGAACTCTGTGGTTGCATACCTCTAGTGTTTGTGTGCAGTTTCAGCTCACTAGGCTTGTGAATGCAGCCCTGACAGTTCTCTAAAGATGCTTTTGTCAGTCTGGACATCTAGATTGCTTTTCTCTTGTCTGCATGGTTGGATAAAAAGCAGCTTTTTCAAGATTTGCTTAAAATCAATTGCTAAATCCATTAAGGAGCATTAAGTACAAAATATGAACAGGAGGGAGTCGCAATTTCATTAAAAGCGAGCTGCACTCTACTGCTGACTGGCTGTAGAGGATGTTTGTTTGTTTTACACAGATGCAGAGAAATGTATGCAAATCTATGAAGATCACCTTCGCATAAACACACACTTAGATCACACGAGACCACACACAGGCTCATGCACATGCAAGAGGCTCCATATAGTGACCTATGGCTCATTTCCTCCGAGCTAGGTGCCCCTATTACTCACTTTTAAACCTCCACCCACTCACGCACTGAAGATGGTGACCTTCAAAGAGCAGCTCACGCACGAACACACACACACACACACACACACACACACACACACACTAAAATACCACGTTTGAAGAGATGCTCCTCTGTGAATCAGTAGCAGCTGTGTTCATTTCCTGAGGGTGTGATGATCAGAGCTGAGTAAAACAATCTAGGAGGATATCCCGGCTCTACTAGTACACAAGAACACTCACATGTTTCTGACCTTCCAGGGATTCATGTACCAAAAAGATCAAAGTAACTTAAGGTTGAAGAGGACACTGGAGTGTAGTGTTCTGACAAAAAGAACAAACTTGTTAATAATAGAAATGGAGTACACATAAAGTTTGAGAGGTTCACATTTCCAACCTTGTCTCCAGGAAATGACGTTTATATATAGAACTGATTTGTTTTCCCAAATATCCCGTGCTGGCAAACGTCACATTGAGAGATTGTGGTTGCCGTTAACTCAGTTATCACATTTTCCTGGGATGTGGAGGGTGTACAAAGCACAAGACTGTGTTTAGATTTAGGTAACAAAAGCTTGTTAAGGTTAAAGATGTGTGTGTGTGTCCTCACCTTCTATGAAGTCAGACGGTGCGTAAACTTTGCTGGCCTTTTCCGCCGCACCCCTGCCGTCCTGCTGGGATGAAGGTGTGTTGAGGCTGTGCAGAGCCATCTCCAGCACCTCCCCCAGCTCCTCCCTCTTGTCCTTCCTCACTGGCTTCTCCTCGGGGTGACGCGTCAGCCCCATCTCCAGCTGGTACACCCTCTGAAGGGTGAAACTCTCAAATGGCACCACCGCATACTCACTGGGGAGCCTGATGCCGGCTGTCACCTCGGCCTTTGACAGCTGGCTCTTCAGGAACTCCTGGAGATCAGCCTGCTGGCTCTTGGCTCCCGGTGCCTCCCCGAGACCACCTCCCTGAGCCCTGGCTTCCTGTCCCTCTGCTGTGCCCCTGGCGGCTCTCTTCAGGCTCTCCTGCACTCCTTTCAGCTGCTGGCTGCGCTCCTGCAAAGCCTCCTTCAGCTGAGCGATCTCCCTCTTCAAGGAGGTGATATGGAGCCGGTGCTGCTCCTCACGCTCCTGGAGGAGCACCTGGTACGACTGGACACCTGGTGATCCACCACTTTGAGCAGGCCCAGCTCCAGCTCCTCCTGTCCCACCAGCCCCTGCTCCAATCCCCGGCCCTGTGCCCCCCAGGCTGGGGTGATTGGGTCCAGCACGGGGTAAAGCATGACTCAGCAGAGGGTCATCGGAGTGTGGAGGGCTGCAGGTCATCACATAGAGCAGTGAGAGGGAGCAGCAGAGGAGCACCAGCACGCCCCCAACACGGGAGACCCAGGCTAGCAGTCCACGCCGCAACATTGCTGCATGTAGCATCCAAACTCACTCCTCTGAGTTAAACAGCCATCCACACACACACACAGACACAGAAATATCATGTAACCTCACACACTCCAGCCTCTATGATAAGAGCCCATTTGTGATTATGTTCCATCACCCAGTGAGGAGGCGGGCTACTTATCGGTGTGAGGTCATTTAATCTGAATTAGGTCATTGCCTCTCCACTGCCTGAGATTGTAACTTGTTTTGTCATTGGCAAAATAAATGTATGACGCTCACAAGCTGTTAAAAAAGCACCTTTTCTCTTTCTGCTGGTGCAATTAGCTCCATGGTCTGCTAGAAGACTGTCCCAGACGCTGTTACATCATCTATCACTCATATGTGACTCATCTGTTCAAATGTGCTCCAACTGTCTCAGTCAGTCCATCGCGTCCTGTTCCTGTCTGCATGCCTGCGTCTTGAGATGACTGAGTATGAAGCTGGCTGATGCACTGAAAGAAAAATGTTATCTTCCATGTGAAGGCAAATGCTCGGTGGTCAGCGGGGGTTTCTCCATGTTGTTTTCCTGAGAACAGAGACAGAGAGTTGGTCATTAGAGAGATAGTCATTCTTCCCGTCTTGACTTCCTCCGACTCCATCTCATTACCGTTTGCTGCGTCACTCGAAACAAATCAGAAACATGCCAGACTGCTTTGACATGTTAGTTTAGGATGGCAGAGGGTTTAACTGCCTACGCCAAACTAAGCATTCCTCTAGGACTACAGCTCCTGGAAAACAATGTTGTCACTGATGTGTGTGTGAATATGAGGCAGTGTGCAGGGGTGTGTGTGCGTGTTTGACAGTGTAGGATCTGTGTGTTTTTGTGAGAGTGTGTGTTGGGTAGATACACAGCAAAGAAACTAGGACATATACCTGTGTATATAACTGGACTATATACCCATTCGGTGAATGTAGTGACATACTGTCAGACAGCTCTCTATCTATGTCCTTGCTAATTTAAAACCATTACACTCATCTTGAAGCATTTTTTAATGTGGCGTTTTAGTGACTCATACAAAGGCAACATTTCTAAATGAAGGTTTTTTTAAACCTTGGGTGCAAATCCGTCTCTGTGTGCTCCAGTTTCCTCCCACAATCCAAAGACATGTAGCGTAGATTAATATAAATAACCCATCGGTGTGATTACGAATGGTTGTCTCTCTGTAAGGCCTGTGACACACTGGCAAACTGTCTCGGTAGAGAGTTGTGAGTTGGGATAGGCGACCTTGCAAAGGATATGTGAGTATTGATAACGGATGGACTGTGTTCTGGATAGGCATTAAAAATTAGGCCATGGTGGCCTAATGATTAAAGAGTTATACCACATAACCTTGGTATCCATGGTTTGAACCCATGTGAATAAGTATACAGGGATAACAAACAAACTAAATTCTAAGAAACAGAATTACACTGTATGTTTTTTTTCTTTCTATAATATTATTTTTTTCTTAAGAAATACTGGATACTTTGATTTTTTCAGGCCTCTAAAAATGTTAAAAAGGATTCTATCTAAAATAGAAAAAAGTCACTCCTTGCTTGAAATGCTCATGGTTCATGACCACACTAAGGCCATAACCTGTGATCAGTGGTCACAAGTTTACATTTTGCTTGTTTACACTGAACCAAACAACGTGGCGTAACGTGTAACACAACAGCGTTGGAGTCTGTCTCTTTTAAACAGATGTTGATCCAGCCCTGTGACTAATTCTGCTGCTGGCTTATGGCTGGAAAACAATCCCACTCAATTCCCTGTTCTAACCCTTTATACAAAATGTTGAGGAGGAATAAAGGCATTCCCGCCTTGAACAGGCTGTATGAAAGAGGCTATAGTTTAATTTTATGGGATCATTAGCCAAAAAGTGGATGATAATGTTATCGTAATATGATCGTAAAGAAATATAGCCAAAAATATAAGATAAAGACAGTAGACATTGTCTCGTATCCAACACCAGCCTAGAAAAACGTGAGCGACGCTGAATGAGTTTATTTTCATGTTTTTTCTGGGTAAGTGGTTGAGTGTTTGAGTTACAGTACGTATCTGTAAATGTATCTCTGTGTATCAGTCTTGGTCTCTCTTGACTCCCCACACAGTCAGCTCTTTTACAGGGCTGCCAGATGCCAAGCCGACTGAAAGGATTAGTATATGGCAGGAGTGAATACTGGACTGTGCTCCAACAGACGGCTGAATCAGGAGAGACAGGGCGTCTCTCCAGCAGGACCTCCACTGCGGACTCAGAAAATGTTTGAGGGGAGGGTGCTCAGGGAGAAGTGGTCGAGTGAGTGAGTGAGTTGGAGTGATGGAGTATCATCTTTTCAATTACAGGAAAATCCCTCATGATGTCATTATATGAAGCCATAAATCCTACGAAAAATATGGCATGACATTAATGGTGTGGTAGGAGTTTAATCACTTTCTTTCTTTCACAAGCGGCTCTCATTAGTTTTTCATAACCATGTGATTGGAGGCTGGGAAACTCCTTTAAATAATTACATCACTTCTCCCTGATGACTTCGACTTTCCCGGTTTCATGATTTCCTGTAACACACAGCTACACTTGCGCTAATGCCAGTGAAAGTGACCACAAGCCATTCACACAAATGAGAGCATGCACTTAGCTCTGACATTGTGAAGGTCAATTTGCCTTTTCATTGAGGAGCAAATGCATTACTTTACATCTTTAACTACAGTAAGCCTGATGTCGGCAGTTACAGAGGGAGCAGTGACACTTATCGGCACACAAAAATCACCAACAGTAATATTCTGCTGTCAAATTTTAAATGACGAGCAGCTAATGTTTGACTTTAACACACATCTTTCATTCTTTTCTGCTGAGAGATCGCTCTCTAAATATTGAAATTAATACACTGTGTAACACAACATAAAATGAGCATATTATTTTAAAATAACTTGTTTTCATTATCGATTAATCTATTAATTACTTTTCTGACTAAGAGAATCAGCCAGCCTGGCTCTTTTAAAAGCCAAAAAAAAAAAGAAAAAGAAAAAAGAGCAAAACAACAAAAACTCACTAATTAACAAATTATATGTACGTTGTTTAATGCATACAAAAAAATCACTTCAGGCAGAGTAACGCTCGCTATCTCTCTCTGCTTCCAGTCTTTACGCTAAGATAAACTAACCATCTCCTGGCTGTACCTCCATTTAGTGTATTGATAGATAAGAGACTGTTATTCCTTTAAATGATTATTACTGGTCATTCTGTTCAACTAATGATTTCAGCACTAGTACAAAACATATTAAAAAATATGGTATACTGATGTTATACATGATACTGAAACAATAATGATGCATGTCTCTACTAGACAGCGCTGTATTTCTTCTCTGTGACATTGCTGAGACACTCTGCTTTTAGAAGCAACTGCCAAATATATCACAAACACAATAGGAGACGATCCTCGGCGGCGAAGCAGTCAGTCCCTGCTGTAAAGTTATGAGAGAAAGATTCATCACCGGAGAGGAAACTGGTGTGACTAAGATTTATGAGCAGAGACTCGCAGAGACTCACAGTCAAACCACTGAGTCTCATCGAGAATGAATGAGTTGATTCAGCCCTGGTTATTTGACTCCCTGTGGGGAAAGGCATGGCTGCAACACAGGAACACTGGCAGCTAAATAATCATGTTTGATTTTATTGCTGCTGGGATGTCTGAACAGGTGTCTCTAATTTCCTGCTTTGTGTTGCTGTTGTTGTGTCCATGTAAAACCTATCTTTATCTTTATTGAAGGTGTACGTGTTTGTTTAGATGTGATATTTTATTTCTTTTACACAAACTGTGTAAGGCAATCATTATTATATGAGATATAAAGAATCCACAAAGAAGACACCATGGATTTTAAAATCTATCTAATAAATTTTAGTAGTGGCCATTAGCCCTATGAAGAAGTCAAAATATAGTCTGTCTTGTACTTTAGTTTATGACCAGATACTATTAACAGTCCCACCAACCTCAGCTGTACTTAAGTTTAGATTAGAAAATGTTAGCATGCTAACACACTAAACTAAGTTGGTGGACATGTTAAACTTTGGACTCTTAGCCTTGTGAAAGCAGCTATAATTGGACAGAGTGTATCAAGTGACAATATGAAAACAATATCACAACGTGAAAAGTATCGCTTGTAGTGATGAACCTTCAGAAAACTATCAACTGAATCTACAGCTCCCCTCAGCTTTACTGAGTCTTACAGCAAGTTTCAACTCATTGTTAAGCTTTCCGAACCACAACTTTACTGTTCTGATTCACTCTCACCGCTCCCACCGCTTGTTCTCGCACTAGCAGGCATCTGTTTTCTGTGAAAAAGCTCTAATAAACCCACTGCACACTATCCATGCTCAGCACCAAACAGCAGTCACACAGTCACAGTCAGAGACTGGTGAACAAGGTGGAGCATTTAGCTGCCAAAGAGCCAGATATTTCCCTCAGGAGTTGGTGGAGACCAAAAACAGAGCTAAAAGAGAGTAAATATCAGACTTACATTCATCAGGTGAACAGAGACCTGACTCCAAATGAATGCTTACGTTGCTCTGTATCTGAAGGATGTGCAAATAAACAGTTTGCAACCAAGTTCACCATATCACCTTAAAAGGTGATGGTATGTCAGTTGTGTTTCCTCTAGACAGTTTTTCACTTGTGTTTCAGTTCATCTCTACAGTATTTTATCTGAATATTGTACAGAAAACTGTGTTGATGAAAGACTTAAGCTTCATCCAAGAATCAAAGTGAAGATTTCCAGTAAACTCAAACTGACACTGAGAGGAAATTACACCATTTGACTGTGAGTTTTTGTTTGGCACCTACCACAACACCCTGTGCTGACTTCGCCCAATACTGTGCACAATTTTTATGTTATAATTATTTTTACAGTACATTTCCAATTTCAACAGAAACAAAAGTCACTCTCATGATATTCAACAGTTCCTGTTTTCTCTCAGTGTGGGACTGCGACTTCCCTCTCTAACTCTGTGCCTGGCACCTGATAACAGTTTCCTGCTGTTTGTTTCAACCTTAACTTTTGGTGCTGCTCTGACACAGCCTCTAATCGAAGGTCTCATGGAACTGCATTCGCCGAAGACTCCTTTGCATAACACAGCTTATACATCTTCATGCTATAGAAGCACTGTCAAGCTTGTTTACCAACAGAGAAACAAGGCAGAGGATACATTTCCTCCACTTCCTGAGATGACATAACTGATAAATGTGTTTTCCTGCTTATCACATATTTCATTCTCTCGGCTAGAAATAGAAACAGAGATGCGGAGATGAGTGTGGGAGAGGGTCAGAGACAGAGAGATGAAATAAATAATCAGGCTGTCATAAAGAAGAGAAAAAGAGAGAGGAGAAAGAGAATGATTTAGTGTCTGGCGACCGGAGATGTTTCCAAAGCTGAGCTCTGCAGCGTCTGGTTCAGCCTCCGAAATCACTTCCTCCCCTCCTGCTGCAGCTTCCTGCCCACAGGGCATTTCTCTGTGTGTGTGTGTGTGTGTGTGTGTGTGTGTGTGTGTGTGTGTGTGTGTGTGTGTGTGTGTGCTTCAGTTTGTGTATATCTATGTGGGAATATGTGTATGTTTGTATCTGTAGTAGTACTGAGTGCTGAGTGAGGAGTGGGAGCTGCAGGAGTCTGCTGTGGGAAAACAAGAAAGAATGAATTTCTTTCTCAGGCCTACGCCCCATCTCTGGTTGACAGTCACACTAGTACAGCAGAAATCACACACAGGTGACAGGTTATCTTTCTACTACAGCCCACACAGGTCAACCTTTACATGTCCTTTAAATGTCTGAGGCATCGAAGAAAAAAAACCTTGTGACCCTCTCATCATAAAAAATGTAGCATCTTAGCCCTGCTGTTGGATTTGAAGAGCAGATTCTCTTTGCTCTCTGCTGGTGTTTAATAAATTCGACCCCACTCTTAAAGAATAATGTATGCACTGACGACATACTGTATATCGTCTTTTCAAATGCAAAAGCTATTTACAGATGCATTAATTGAGTGTGTGTGAAAGAGGCTGTGAGTGAGAACTCAGGAAAGAGTGAAAACAGACCATCAGAGCAAAAACCAAAGAGGAAACATGTTGACTTTAAAGGATCTTATCAGTTATTTTGCACATTTTATCTCTTAAAGTGCTAATGATGTTCGAATGTATGCTCGAGAGTTTGAGAGTTTTAAAAAAACATTTTGTTCCCTCTGTTCCAGGGAGCCATTCTTTTAAATTTCATTTCTGCATGGTATGAAAATCTATTAGCAGACTAATGAAACTTACTTAGGCTGTGTAATCCATCACAGTGAACATCAAGTCTGCATTAAGTTTTGCCATTGTTTCATAATAATGATTGCAAGGTTAATCAGTTTAATGGAGTACTCCACTGATTTAGTCCTGCATAAAGTTGGGGGACTTGAAAGAGAGAAAATTAAAATAGTAATAATAATAATAATAATAATAATCTGGAAGGAATCTGTGCAGTTGAAGCTGAACCTGGATTTACAGCTGTGTGTCTGTCAAGTGTGTTAGGGTTTTACTGTATAGTAGCTACAACGCCTACGCACGTAACCTCTGTGACACAAGTGAATGATGAGGCTACAGCAGCTGTAAGTGCGACTGGTGGGTGTGGTCAAACACTGTTTCTGTGTTTTCTACTACAAGTCTCTGACGTCAGTGGAGATTATTCTACAAATCTCTCCTTCACTGTAGGAGTTAACTCCTGTTAACCCCTCGTGTCAGGTACAAATGTGGCTTAAAATATCCAGACTTATCCAGACCTCTTAGCTCCAAAAACACTAAATCCTACATTTCACATCAATCGGCCAAAATACATTTTTTCACAGCACACATTTTCATTTGTCACAGCACAGTTGATAATATCGTAAGCACACAAATAGTAACATGAACAACAGCCAACCTGCCCCTTCCTGAGTGGGTAAGCTTTTTAAACAGACCTGTGATTTTTCCTGTCTAAATGTCTCCTCTGAAAAAGATCCATAGTGACTCTTTGTTAGACCATCTTCACCTGATAACCTCCCAGATATGTGTAACTCCAAACCCCCGCCTCATAACGCAGCCTTATTGTTTTTCTCACACTTGACAAATCCTCCAGAGCCGCGGAAGATATTATACAATCTTGTTCACAGACTTCAGTGGTCTGAATGATGAGCAAACTGATCTTGATGTATAAAATGAAGGGAGTTCCCTTTCTACGTGTTGACTGATTTGAACAGTTTGCACCACATTACCTCGCCACAATAACGTAACTTTGACAAAAATGAACGAAGACTTGATGTTGAGCAAAGAGGGATTACATAACTAACGCCAGTTACGAGAAATTGCTGAGCGGCGGAAAAATGTCTAAAACACAATTGTTAGCTGTTGTGTTAAGTATACTGTATTAACATGAAACCATTGGTTCAGTCCTTTAAAAATGTCAAGCCTGCCTTCTCTTTAAACTTCTAATTCCTCAGCCAGTACACATCCATAAAGTACACACATCCACACGTTTATATGGCAGAGCATGGATGCATTTGTCTTTTAAACAGCACCCCTCCTCCCTAACCCTCTCCTCCCAAACACATCCACTAACTCTGTGTAAGTGGCCTCTGCGATCACTGCAAACAACCTGATAAACCACTGAACTGTCCATGTTTAAGCTCCCCTCCATACTGTCAGTCCATGTCTCACCGCAGCCTCTTGCAGGCTGTGTATGTTGTTGTAGTTCAAGGACGTTAATGCATTTATGTGCATGTTGGCCTCAGTGAATGTCAGGGCTTCTTCTCAGACAGCTCTGTCTGAACCTGCCCTCCGGCTATCTCACTGTAAAAATGAGGAATGTCCTTTAGGGAGGGAGGTAAACGAGGAGGAGAGGGAGAGGGGAGTGGAGGAGAGGAGAGGAGAGTGAGAGGAGAGGAGAGGGGAGGGGAGGAGAGGAGAGGAGAGGGAGAGGGAGAGGGAGAGGGAGAGGAGAGGAGAGGGGAGGGGAGGAGAGGAGAGGAGAGGGAGAGGGAGAGGAGAGGAGAGGAGAGGAGAGTGAGAGGAGAGGAGAGGGGAGGGGAGGAGAGGAGAGGAGAGGGAGAGGGAGAGGGAGAGGGAGAGGAGAGGAGAGGAGAGGGAGAGGAGAGGAGAGGGAGAGGAGAGATTAATTAAGATAAATTTTAAAAATGAGTGGAAAAAAGGAGGCTGGCGGGACTGTCAACTGTGCCCACAGATTACTTGAGGGCAGCTACTAAGCAGCGAGATTAGATATATGGTGTGAGGAGAAAATGAAGAGCAGAGAGAAGTCAGTATAAAGTGAGCGTGTGGGAGGGGAAGAAAGAGCACGAGGCAGAGAAAGGTTTCTTTGATGTCTCTTGTCCCCTCAGGTGATTCTCCCTCCCATTCATTAGGGGCCCGTTTCCCCGGAACCTTCCTGTCGACGTGCCATCTGGAAGGCCCTTAAAAAAAAAACAAAAAAAAAAACACTATACTCCTCTACTTCACTACAAGCGCCCCGTGTTAACATTCGCCTGCCTGCCTCCCTCCCACCTACCCTCCTCCTCCACCATCCTCCTCCCCTCTCCCTCTCTCTATGTTGGTCCTCAAAGTGTCTCATTTCTTCACAGTTAGGTTTGATTGTATCAGATGAAACTTTAATGGTCCCCTGCAGAAAACGGGTAATTTCAGCGGCAGAGAATGTAGATAGACGGACGGATGGACGGACTGATAGATAGATAGATAGATAGATAGATAGACAGATTAGTTGCAGCCCTAGTGTTACCGCACATGATCATAGACAGAGTACGTCAAGAACAGAGCCTGACCAATACATCACCATTCATTACATCATAACTGCACTAATCAATATTTTGACATTAACAGTGGATCAAATGACGATGTGTAATGTGAAAAATACACCTCCCACTGCAGTTTCCTCAGCCCCTCCAGAATAAATAAATACTATTGGCCAATGAAGAGTCCGAGGATTTTTTCAGTCTCAAATATAGAAATCACGATCAGCCTCAAAATTCCAGTGTTGGTCAAACCAGAACTTCCAAACATATGTTTGAGGTAATTTAGAAACAGCATCACAATCAGATACTTCACAGAGATCAGGTTTCCCAACTGCACAAGATCCGAGTCACAATAACTAAATTTGAGGGATCCTTATCGTGTTGATCAGCTGATATAGGGTTTATTGACTTCAAAAATCCAGCATCAGTCAGGCTAAAGAATAAGCAGATGTGTTTAAAGACAGAGCATCTGTCAGCCATCAGAAACAAGTTCCTCTGATTTCAATCCAAAATGGACAGTGGAGACCACAAACGTCGATTTTAATGGTCGGCGGAGTCAAAAACAATCTGTGATCCACACAAAGACATAAACCAATGATACAATAACAAGCACCACCCAGTTCCACAGTGTGCCCTGTACTCTATGTCTGTGCTGAGAGGAGAAACTAGTGGGCACTCCCTCATTCGGTTAAACACAATGACAAACCACAATACAATCCTGATAGGAATTATGATGCAGTATAATAAATCTTAGTTTGTACAGAAAGACACTCCCTTTGTCGCATGCTTCACAGTTGTTGAGAGTGATTTTACGAGCCAACAGTTATGAATAGCTGATACTAGAGATGGCAAGAGAGGAAACAACTGAGGTTGACACAAAACGACTGAAGCCACTGTGTCCACGAATAACAACTGCTCATCCCACAGCCTGAGCCACTCACCTTCAATTCAAAGCACCGTCACAATTGCTCATCCCCACCTCTGCCACTTGTGTGACAGAGCTTCATCGACTTTATCCTACAGAAATGTTTGTTGGGCAAAATGCTGCAAGTGGAGAAAGACGTTAATGAGTGCGAGCCAAGTTCAGCCAGAGCGAGAGCTCATTACTTCCCTCTTCTCACTGAACAGTAAACCACCACACGGCTGTTGCATTGCTAAACTGCAGCCTGTCCTACATGCAAAGGTAAAGGCTTGTGCTTTGGCTTCAAAGCAGTTAAAACAGGTCTTTGTGATGTTTACAGCAATAACTGCAACTTCAGCCAGCTCCACGCTCTGCTGTTGACAATTTATACTGGTTTTACATGAGTGAAATTGACAGTCATCCCTTGAGGCAATACACCCGTCAGTGCCGTTCATAAGGTCTCCATTTAATCTAATAGATTTTTGTAAAGCGGCATCATCTAGATGAGCAAAGGCAAATGTAATATCATCAGGGGTAATTTGTCAATACGCTGCAGGGACGTTACATCAGCGCCGTTAAAATGTCACTGGGTGAATGTCCTAAAAGATTCTGTTATCTGATCTGTGAAACATGAGAATACATGTACAGCTGTACAGCAACACAAAGCCAGAACACACACACACAGACACACACACACACACAGACACACACACACACACACACACACACACACACACACACACACACACACACACACACACACACACACACACACAGACTCACAGACATGCATCAAACACACATCTAGGACACATGCACTCATGTATTAAGCATCCTAAAGGGGCAACGTTATCTTCCAGGCACAGTCAGCACACATATGTCATCATGTATCACATCATTCAGTCACTCATATAGGGTAAAATAATTTAGATATTGAGTATGTGAGTATGTGTACACTCCTTTCAAGTCCTTCTCTTCTCTGCTTGCTAAACAACCTCAAATCCCACATAATCTCCACTTTCATTCTTCCAACATGAGGAAAAACAACTCTGCCAGCTTGCAAACCAAATATTTCAGGGTGCTAGGTGCCTGTTAGTGAATGCACTAAGCAGGATTAGTGCCATTTTCCCTGATAAAATCTCCAGCCCGCTCAGTGTTGTGCTGTGTATACTGTATGCATGTGAGTGAGATGCAGAGGAACACAGTGCAAAAGCCTGCACTTTCACTGAGTGCATATAATTTTATTATCTGGGTCTACCCACTACAAATTACTGTGGGTGGTTTTGGTTTTTTAAATCCATGTTTTACTTTCATCTGACCTAAAACATGACTCACATACTGACAGCCTGGCTGTGCTGTAACAATATTTGCTGTTTCATTTACATTAAATATGCCAGAAATTTGTGGACACACAATTAAACACAGAGAAAAGCAAATTGAACCCACATTTTTGCCAGTGTTTGCTTTCATTTTCAACGTATGTCTACAAAGTGCGTTATGGGAGGAATATAACTTGATTCAATTACAATTTTTAGTCGTTTTTTGAATGACTCCTCACGAAAAGTAGCCGGATATCTCCTATAAATACATCAAACATAAAGTTCTCATTGAGCAGGGAGAGAGCTTTCACTGTAAACTCACAGCACGCACACTGTCCAAATATCATTATCATTCTTAAACATTGTGGTTGTATTGGCGGGATACATCTGTAGTGTACACTGTGAACATGCCCTCTCACCCGGCCAACTTACCCCCTGTTGCAGCGGTCATCAGTTCAGTCCATCCTAAGTGGAGGTTTTGTTTTGTCCCGGTGCTGCGGTCCAGGTCCCGTCCTGCAGACCTCCACCGGTCCACAGACGACACTTACGGGGTGCAGGAGCGGGCGTGAGCGTTTGTACCGCGGAGCACCGTGAAGTCCGCCGGAGAGAGGCAGAGTCACACCGGAACATGAGGGTTTCTGCCTTCAAAATAAAATTATTTATTCCATAAAATTCTGACAAGACAAACACAATTCTTTTAGCAGTTACTTTCAGTATCAATAAATCTGACTGATTGTTTGGTCTATAAAATGTCAGAAAATAGTGGAAAAAACTGTCCTGAATAGTGGGAGTCAATAGGAACCCGTCAACAAATTTTTCAGCCTTGGGGAGAGAACCCCTGGAGGTTAATCTGGCCGTGCCTTTATTGGTGATACTGATGTTGATGACTAATGTCCTGTGACTGTGGTTAGCATTCAGCTATTATATTTCATATGGTATTTTAATATTGCAGTTGGTGTAAAAGATCTGTATAAGAACGCCTAAGTCTGGCCCCATGTAACCAGATCATATTCATTATGTTCATATAAATTCCATTCAAATCTCTATTGCCCCACAAGAGGAAATTCTTTGCGCAGCAAGGAAGCATAAACACATAAAAGATGAACACAATAACTGAAGAACCTGCTGGCAGTTTACGTGCAATACACAGCACAATAAAACCTTCAAGCTCGCCTTGAACTTGACACAAGAGTGTCTGTGTCACTTTGTTGTTAACATACAACTAGTTTTATTACTTAGAGACAATAAAGAATAATGGGCAATAACCTGAATGTTACCCTGGCGCTACCACTTCTTTGTTTGGGGTTGCACAGACCCCACTGCTGAATGTGCACAAAATCTTTCTTCAATACCATGACAATATTAAAAGCCAATAGATAGAAAAGTATTAAAGAGGTAAGCCTTACCTTCGGCACATTCTGGGCTTAATGCATAGGCCACTGACGTCCAGCTACAGTGTTGCATACTGCACTTAGCACCTGACACTGAGAGGAGACAGACTGTAGGACTCTGCTGGGGGCTGACTCTGCAGATTCTCTGCTTTCCCATCTCTGCAGTTCACTTGCCATGTAAGAATCACATATGAGCAACCAGGTTAGTCATGTTTCATGCAAACAATGTAATATGGTCCATGCCAGGATAAATCATAATTGGGATACGGATAATACAGTCGTGTGGGCAGTGAGTCAGTTTAACAAGTAAAGCTTATGACAGTTGACATTGTCAGAAATGTGTAAATTCAATTCTATGTTTATTATTGATGTCATAGTAAAAGGTGGTGTTGCACAGACCTTCCTGTTCACAAACATGAAGGAGGGCAGAACATTAGAAACCCAAATAACATCCCCTTAATATGTAATATCCCTTAAATGCACCATATATGGCTAAATGTAATTCTCTTGATTAACTGGGAAAGATAAACATTCAAGCCCATTCGTGTTTCAATGACTTAGTATCTTATTTTGAAAATTTTGAGCAGAATCCTGTTCGTTAACGTTGTGAGCTTGACGCTGGCGCTCCCTCCGTGCAGGTCCGCCGGTCCACCCAGCGCTCCGCCTCCCCCCCTCCCTGCTCTCAAATAAAGACAGCCTTGTTAGTTGCTTCAAGACACCGTTGCAGCAGCAGGAAACACTACTGCCTTTCATTTCTGAAGCAAACAAGAAGTCCGACTGACTCCAAATGTGAAGGCGACATACAGATCCGTCTTAATCTAAACTGACCTGAGGGCTGTGCTCTGCGGGCTCTGCGGGGTCTCAATCAGGCAGCAGACAGGAAGCAAATACAAACAATTAGAGGAGCCGAAGTGAGATTTTATTCAACACATCACATATAGCCTAAAGTGTGTGACGCCAGAGCACGTTTTCAATCAGACAAATAAAAGTAGCTGTAATACTGGTACAAGTAAAAGTCATGCTTTCAAAATTCAACCAAAAATAAAACAAGCCTTCAGAGGTATTAGCATCAAAATATTGGTCTTTCTAGCCCATGTTTCTGAGCTGACTGAAAAGTCAATTCTCAGTGTTGGTGCACTGAAGGTTTCAGCTGTACCTCGCACCATGACTGGCTTCCACACTAGTTGTGATGCCCCAAAATAATTTAGTACGCACATGTTAAACTCAGATTTACACATTGACAGATAGTGAAGCTTTGGCCCCCCACCCGGACACCGACATGCAACAGGCCCCCACCCCTACATAGACTCAAGCCTGACAGAGTGGTGCTGGTTGCTTCTCAGCTCTTCCAGCTACAAACCTTTTGTGTAGTCTGCGGTTGTTTGAATGTTGTTTTTGGTCTTTGGGGTCATTTTGTGTCTCTTTATGGTTATTTGATGTCTGTTTAGTTTTCTTCTCCTTGTAGTATTTGTTTGCCTCTTTGACTCATAGAAGCAACTGGCAGCCAAACCAAGAGACTTTCAGGCCGTTCTGTGTCTGTTTCAACTGCAAACAGTTTGTGTCTGTGTGCGGTTATTTTTTGTCTCTTTGTCAACATTTTTGTTGTTTTACAGCTATTCGTGATCGTTAGATTGACTTTCCAACACCCACACACACAGGTGAATTTAAAACAAAAACAACTGAATGTGAACAGTCTCCTAGCATCACACTGCACACATATCATTCTGCACAGTGAAACTCCAACATCCAAGTGTACTAACAATAAAGCCTTTAGTAGAATGGGACTTTTAATTGAGCGTTAAGATGATAATCCACACTATCACAAATCTCTAGATTAAATTGTAAATGATATTCCCTTATATTGATCACTCTGCTGGTGATATTTGCTGACAATACTCACACTATCAAGTGGCGCATGTGAGTAGTGGGATGAACTGTCCTAAATGTAAGTAAAATAAGAATTAACACCATATTTTCATATGTGACGATATAGTGACCTCAGATGGAAGATTACTAAACTGCAACTTCCACAAGTCTGACAGGCACAGCAGAGGGATAATGATGCAAACTGGCTCAATAAAGCTCAATTTCTACTAGATGATAAACATTCATTTAAAAAGGTGCAGCAGATTTCTGCAGGTTTGTTGTGTCTCTTCCTAAAATGCCACTTGGACTCTTGTGCTTCATTTTCCATCTCTCGCTTTCACCTTGAGGAGTTGCATCATTTTATTCAGTGGTATGTCATGAGATGTGAGAAAGCTCTTTCTCTGTGCAGCCCTCTGAGACATGCCTGTGATGGAGGACGGCATAAACACACCCGAATCTACCTGAGGAGAACCACCATCCCCGGCTGGATGTATTCCTGAGCGAAGCCCCGGGGCATTACCTGGTGTGACATGTTCTTTGAAGACTTGCAGTATTTAATATTGCAAAGCAGACAGGCATGGAGAGACAGGCCTGTGCAGACTCATCACAATGTCATCACGCGTGTTTTTATGTACAAAGGGATAACAGCAGTGTCAGCGTACACAAGGGAAAAAGGCAATTAGGGCCAAAGGATGTGAATGTGCTAGCATGTTGGAAACAAAGCCCTGTGGGCTTTCTGCACCTTAATGAGGCAAAAGGGAATTATTTTGTTTATATGTTTATGCTCCTTGACACTATGACAGAAATGTTATATGAAAGAGACAATGAAAAATAAATCTAAATCCAAAACTCACTGAATATATATATATATTTTAATAATAACCAGTCTTAGCAACTCATAAAAAACAAAATATAAAAATATACAGGCAGCTCAAAGTAGAACTACAAGTCAAACTTTTGGAAATATATAGAAAGGCAAGCTCTCTGGAAAGAAGGTATGTATTTAATATAGGTAAGAAAGCTGTATGTTTAATTAGTGCACTAGCTTATAGGGAACATAAGCCAATATACTTTTAAATAAACTGCAAAGCTACAGTAGCTGGCTTGTATTATTTCAACTAAACACAGTTCCTTTAAAGCGGAGCCTTTTTAACACGTGAACCACAACAGACAAGCCTGAGATTTGTCTTAAATGCATAGGATGGTTAGTAAAAGAAAACCCTCATCAAGGCATGACTTGTAAGAAGCTGAACCAAAGTCAGATTTTTCTTTCTCAGATTGTTTAGTTTGAAGGATTTTACCGTGTTACTGCTATTAAAGTGAATGTAGAAGGACTTTACTTTGGTTTTGCTCAGCGCTCTCTGTGGTTCCTTTAGCCCACGTGAAAACATGGGCTGACCTTTTCCTTGTCGTTGTTTTCTAACCCTTAAAGTTCTGAAATATCTCTGCAGCGTCCAACCAGGACCTGAAGCAGGCCAGGCCTCGGTCTCTGATCTGCTTCCTGCCCTTGTCTGTGATCACGTCACCGTTCTCCTTCACGATCACCAGTTTGGGCACCGCTGTGATCTTGTAGCGTTGCTTCAACTCACTGAGAGGCGGAGAAGAGAGACAAGGACACACATTATTATGAAAAAAGACGCCTGGAATCAACGACTGCTCTGCTGCTGCTACTCTGTGAAACTAGACCTGACAGTGAAGTACATTTACTCAAGTACAGTACTTGTACACAAATCTGAGGGACTTTAGCATTTCTATTTAACACAACCTTTATACTTCAATTCTACATTTAAGAGGAAAAGATTGTAATTTTTTACTCCACCACATTTATCTGAGAGATGGAGAGTTGGTAGATTCTGCTCAGCCTCAGCCTAGAATAACTCTAACAGTGGCCACTTATACTTACATAGTGGACTTTACTTTTATAGTATAAGTAAATATAACAGTATTGGAATGTTACAAAAATTAATGTTCTGAATATAAAATGTCTGAAAATATAAAAAATACCCATCGATTTCCAAGAGCTAAGGCGACATCTTCAAACTGTTACAGTCGACAACCCAAACATATTCAGTGTACAATCAAAAATTACAAAGAAAAGCAGCAAAAGCTCCAAAGTGGAGAAGCTGAAACCAACAAATATTTGGCATTTCTGCTTGAGGGTTATGAAGTACTGTATTTTTTTTTTTTTTTTTTAAATCAACTACATTTATCTGATAACTATGGCTCTGAAATTTCATATTTTATATACTGTGATTTACTGTTATTCAATGGTTTCACTTATTTTTCAAGCATAAATGCCAAAAGACATCAATTTGTACTCTGGAACACTGTGACTCTGCAATTTTTGAGATTGCTTTCTAATTAAGCGATTAATCAAGAAAATAAGCAGCAGATTAATTAATAATGAAAATAATCATTAGTTAGCGCGCTATCTGAGATTATAATACTCAATGACATAACACTGACAGGGGTCAATATTGCCTTCATAATATGTGCTTTTGATACTTCAAGCACATTTGACACATCAAGTTTATACTTCTACCTGATTGAATGCAGGACTTTTATTGTGGTAATCCTTTGTCTACTTAAGAAAATGTAGTACTTTCTTCCACCACTGATGCTTGATCTACATAAGAGGATAAGCATTTGCTACTGTACACACACATACAGATTGAATTATGATTAGATTCTCTAATAAACAACATACAATTATTTGTCACATATTTGTCCAAATATTCACAAATAAAAAAAAAAACAAACAAAAAGCAAATATTCAATCCAACCTGGGACCTGGACACTCAATAACAAAAATGTATATATGTATAGAAAGAATATATAAATTGAAATCAAATAAAGCACAAGATTAACATTGAATAGACCAGTCTTAAAGTCACATTCAGACTCAGCTGTTTAAACCTAATCCCTAAGAGGGTGACCCACATAAGCATTTTACATAAGCTGGAGCACAGCCTTATAAGCTGTATAGACAATAGTGTTAAATCCTAATGAGATATAAGACAAATAAAGCACAACTAATTGCAGCTAATTATATTTTTGACATATGTCGAGCTCAAAATCTCTGTGAAGAGTATTGAAGAGAAAGTGAGAGAGCAAAGGGAAACTCTCTAAATTAAATAACCAAAACTCCATTGACTTTTCATCAAATTTTAATACTAACTGTTTGTAGTCATCCGTCCAGGGCAGAGCAAGCCAGTCTCCGTGCATATCATGATAATATTCAACCATATCCTCGCTCGACTTGTCAGAAGAGACAAAAACTATTTCAAACTGAGCAGGAGGGTCACTCTCTTCAACCAGATCCGTGTAGAAATCACACAGGATGGGTGTGAAGTCCCGACAAGGCGGACACCATCCTGCAGAAAAGTAGATCCCCACCACTTTATTCCTCAACGCCTCTTCGGAGTCGACGAAATCCCCGTCTTTATTCAGGAGTGTCCGCCCGGCAAATACCTCTACCATGTTTGCTCACCCCTCAGACAGACAGACTCAGACTTCAAGTTAAAGAATCCGGGAGGTTTGACAGCTCTAACTGTAGTTTAAGCTCATTTCCCCCCCGTTTAGTTTCAACACCTCGACGCTGTTCTTCAGTAGAAGTGGTAATTCTTTGAATGAAGAAGGTTCCTCTAACTTTTACCTTTCAGTAAAAGCTACTTACAACCAATCCCGATAATCACCTGTGGGCCAATGAGAACACGAGAGGACGGTGTTGTGGTTCGTTAACCACGTGGGTTTCAGGAGTGGAAAGCTGCTGCTTATAATCATACATCCAAGAGCGGAAGCGGCAGCAGCAGCAGCAGCACGACATCTCGCAGCACTTTCAGGCAGCACACACTCACGCATGCGTAGTTTTGTTTTTTGTTTTGTTATGTGCGTTTAAAAATAAATAAATAACACAACAAACATTTCAGGCTTTGTATCTTAAAACATACAAGCAAATTGTCAATTATCTAAGAGGAAGAAACCTTAACATTTATATTTATGGAAAAAGAAAAAAATAAATAAAATATTGATTGAAATTAAAATATATAGAACCACAGCTATAGAAAATCAAAAAAGAAAAGAAAAATAAATACTCAGTAAATAAAATTAACGAATGAATTAAAATAGCCTATTAATTATAAGAACAATATTATAGAAAAAGCTAGAAAAGGAAAAAATAAATGAATGAATTACTAAACAAACAAAAATTAACAAAACAACTACAACATAGGGAAAAAGGAAAACAACCAAATTAATAAATAAAATAAACTTGTGAATTAAAATAATGACATACAAGAACAATATTTAGGAGGAAAAAAATTAATAAACATTATAAATGAAATAAATATATGAATCAAAAACAATTATGGATAAGCAGCACTTACAGAAAAAAGATAATCAAAATGACTAAATGCAATAGATAAAATAATCATACTCTTCTGCCATTTTCATAAAAAATAATTTGGTGGCTCAAACCAAAAGTAAAACCACACTCACTTGAGATGTACTGTAGAGTTGTACTTTTTCCATGTAACATTTATTTGATGCTAAAACTGTGAAGAACATGGCCGCGGAAACTGCAGCACCCCTAGTGGCGGGATGATATGATCTTACAGTGTTCACATGACCGGTCTTACTCTGCCCCAGAATGACTTCTTACCTTTACCTTAACCATTCTCACTCCTCATGCCTAAACCCAACCAATCCAACCAGCGAAGGCAACAATCATTAGCCAATCAGAGGCAGTGTAGGGAGGGTCATGTTTACTCTATATAGTAGGGTTCGTAAATCTAACTTCCGGCTGCTGCAGCATTGATAGCTAATCGCAGGATAAAGTCACAATGAGGGAAACAGAGGGAAACCTGTTGAATCGGTGCCGCTTCACCTTCCTGTGGAGCAGGGCCCAGGCCGTCCTGACCTCCAGCTCCCCAGAGAGTCTCGTGTCACAGTTCAAGTTGAAGAAACATGTGTATTTAACCTCCATCCACAAACAAGAGCTCTGTTTACAGTAGATGAAAAACTCATAGTTATGTGGCCTCATCACCCGAGCGGGACTTCTCCGCCTTGCGTCGAGTGAAAACATGGCTACGCAACACCATGACCCAGGAGCTTGGATGTATTATAATACCCAGGAGAGACAAATTACCTCCTACCTGATGCATGTCCACACTGACATTTTTAACTCATTGGACATCCATGCCCTGATGAGAGACTTTCCACAACATCTGAGTGGAAGGCCACATTTGGATTATTATAACTACTGGACCACATTGTCTGCAGCTCAAGGTAAATTGTTTGGTTTAAGCTGCCGCCGAGCAGTTTAATATTCATCTGTCAATTACTTTGAACATCACACTGATATACCTTTGTTGAAAAAATGTGCGTATTTGAATATGTTCTTGTGTGACGTGCGCAATGTGCTTTTGGACATGTGTTGTTTGGCATTGTTGTGAGCTATTATTGTACCATAGCATTAGAGTCCTTTTTTATAGACCTGGCTGCTGCTGTTGTTACTGCTGCTATTTTTTTGGTGTGTGTGTATTATTGTAGGCCTATGTTGTATTTGTATGGGTTGTATTGTATAGGTTGGGCTAAAATGCTCCTCTCAATACAGCACCCCCAATTTAAAACATCTTCCCGCGGCCCTGGTGAAGTATAAGTATACAAGAGTTTAATGTGCAATGATAAACAAGTTCTAAAGTAAAATGACCGCAAATTTATAGAAAACCAATGTGTCTGAATTATTGTAGGAAGTCAAATATATCTGAATGCAGCTTACAGTTTCATTTCACATTTAAAAAAACAACTAAAACAGTTTTAAAGTGTGGAGGTCAGTGCGCTTCCTTGTCTCTACAAGAGAAAGGACTCAGGTCATTTGGAAAGAAACCCGGCCACTCCCTTCTTGTTGAGCTTTTGCTGCCTATTAGTGGAGTCAACGGCTGTGTTGAAAGACTGAAGGGACTTTTTTTTGTTATCAAGGAATTCTTCTCTCCAAAACAATTTCCAACAACATGACCTCTAATTCTAATTTATCCAACATGCGACGGCTGGTAGAACAACTGAAGCTTGAGGCCAGCGTGGAGCGCATCAAGGTAAAGCAAAAGAAATTAAACAGAAGATGATATCTTTAAAGAGTGTTACAGTTTTTGGGTTTACTAACCTTTTTTTCTTGATTTATTTAATTTTTTTTACATGACTAAATATGAGTACTGCCCCACTGTATTAGGTGTAACACATTACATTATGATGTTTTGCTTCTATTTTATAGAAAATATTCATTTTGTATGAGCAAGAGTAAAGCACTTACTAAGCCATTAATAAGAATTACTTTGTCACCAGGTTGTGAAAAGCATTAGTGAGTCATTAATAAATTGTAAAATAAGTCACCATGTCTACATTTATAATTGTTAATAAGTAATTAATAAAGTCTCACAGGTTTCTCACTTTCTAATAACATCTTGTTTGCTGTTGTTAATGTTAACAAGTCATCAATAGAATGCTTTATGTTGTCTGCATTCATAAATACATTTTTAAAAATCATTGATTAAAAAAAATCTTATTGTAATCCATCAAGTTGGCAGATGTACATGTTAAAAGGCTGATTATATAGGGACTTTGGTCCAAATCTATAAATCCATTAATAAATGCATATAAACCCTTCACAAAGAGTGACTTATCAGAAAGTGATACCACATAAACAAACATCTGTGTTTGTGAACCCAGGTGTCTCAGGCAGCTGCAGAGCTCCAGCAGTACTGTCTGCAGAACGCAGGCAAAGACGCCCTTCTGGTCGGAGTCCCCACAGGCAGCAACCCCTTCAGAGAACCACGCTCCTGTGCTGTAGTGTGAAGGTCAGGGTCCACTAAATTTGTAAGTAAACACCTGTTACCTGTGTTGCTGAATTTCAAATGAAGAATAAAAAGTTTTGCACTTTCTGCAGAGGAAGAAGAGGTGGACACATGTGGCATCTTACCCACAGAAGAAAAGAATGTTTTGTTTTTTTAGACATTTTTATATGATTTTTATGTGATGATTTTGAAAAAAAAAACATTCAAAATGAACATTTGTTTTCAAATAAGTGTCTTGTTTTATTGTATATCGATTAAATTTTTTTAACACATTAAAAGTCATTCTGCACTTCATGTTAGTCTTTATTTTGAATACCTTTTGAAATCTAGTGCTGTATAAGGGTGATCACTACTTTACACAGTGGGCAGTTGCAGAGTCATATAGTGATTATCTATGGCTTATACAAAGCGGATGTTTATAGCCAGGCTCTAAATTACACCCTGGAATCTCACGGCGTCAGAGCTTCCTGATGTTCAGTCTAAGTTAGGAGCTCAGCCAGAGAGAGGAAACTGGCTCTTCCTGTCCAAAACTGCAAAGACACTCAACACAGAGTTACACTTCAATCAGCCTTTGAGCTTTTTAAAGCTTTTTGGACGTATTAATACCTTTACCTTAACATCAAGGCTATGATGGATTAGAAATAGACGATGAAACATCATAGTATCGAAATTGGATTATATGAATCATGTTGCCCCCTTTTTTTTTTTGTTTGTGTGCTTAGTCATTTAAATCGGCACATGTTTATTTTATGTATTCGTATACTATAACTGATCTTGTTCTATACATATATAAAGATATCGATTCCCCCAGAAAGAAAACATCTAAATCAGCATAACAGAGGTCTAGCCAGTCATGAGATGGCTCTCCACTTTGTCACTTCCTTTTCCTCTCAGTACACTTCTGGACGAGTCTCAATAGTCTTCCCATTTTAATGCTTCCTCACACAACAACCTTTGTTTGACTATAGCTTATACCACACTGAGAGGATGAGATGCTCCTCCTTTTGGACACTTGAGAATAAAATAATGTTTATGTTGCGATTTTAAAATGGAATGGGTGCAAAAAATTTAACATCTGAAATATGAAATGTATCTTAAATAACATTATTATAACAAGTTCTGTTATGTTCTTCCTGATATTTTATATTCCTTTGCCAAATGGGTTGTCTGTTTCTTGTATGTAGATTTAAATCACATGAAAGGCATCAGAAAGGAGGCTTAATTATAAACTTAACTATAACTTTAGCTGTTGTCATTTTAGGTGGCAATACAGAGGTGTTGTAAAAATCAAAGGTTAGGAAAGGCTGTCATACAAACTAAGGGTGCAATTCTAGGTGTTGGAAGACATGTTGAAAGTATTTATTTAATTCATGAGGTGACATGTCAACTTATGCCATCTGCTGGTCATGTTTAGAGACTAAAAATATCAGCATTCAGTTTTTCCAAGGCGGCATAACCAGTGGTGGAAGATACACTTCATGTTCAGTAAAATTAACAATATCCCAGAGTGGAAATACTCGATTATGGAATGGAAGTTCAAGCTCTGCATTGAAAATGTTACTTGGGTACAAGTATTTAAGTAGTATCAACAAAATGTATTTAAAGTATCAACAGTTAGAGTATCCAGTTTCAAAAAAAGGCCCATGTGAGTGTTACGCTATTAAATATTATGGTATAAGGTTATTATCACTGATGCATTCATGTGTCATCAGCAATGCAGTAACAATGCATCATATGTTTTGTCTGTAGACAACTACAGCTGTCAGATAAAAGTAGTGGAATAAAGGAAAAATATTTCTCTCTGCAATGTATTGAAACAGAAGTATAAGGTGTCATGAAATGGAAACATTAGTAGTTTCTTCCAGTTGAATCCTACTCTGCAGGAGTCAGTCCAGACCAACAACAAGTCCAGATGCTGCAGCAGTGTTACTCAGTGTCTCCTAGATTTATCTACTTTCTGTTGGTGCAGGGACCTGTAAAACTCAGTTCAGTCTGTTCCTCTGTAAGACAATGCAGTGGAAAGTATGTCTTCTTAAATGCTTTGCTGTTAAACAGGTTGCTGTTTGTTGTCAATGACTGATCCTCCTGTCACTTCATTAAGAAAAGGAAAGTCAGGTATAAAGGTGCAGTTGTTCTTTGACGAGGAAACAACTTGAGCAGCTTGAATGGAGTGGTAGTCTCCTTTAAAGGTGTGGGCGGGGAGCAGAGAGCAGAGTTGGGTTTCGGTGCCACCCCCTTTTCTATTCTCATACACAC
Source organism: Seriola aureovittata (assembly GCF_021018895.1). Lineage (NCBI taxonomy): Eukaryota > Metazoa > Chordata > Actinopteri > Carangiformes > Carangidae > Seriola > Seriola aureovittata. The sequence continues at coordinate 17,384,128 of NC_079381.1, read as the reverse complement.
TGTAGTTGCAGTCCAGTCACAGTCCAGGGAGCAACCTTGGGCTGTATGTGTGCTTTGGTTATAGCCTCAAGCTCTCCTGTCTGACTATGAGCTTAACTGCCATCAATGAAGGACCACAATACGACCCACCACTGGGAAACTTTCACAGCTTGTCCACACTTTTTTCAAAGGTCATTGACCTCTGAGAAAGGACTGATCCAGTTTGACTTCTACTCGCCAATGACACTGAACTTTCATGTGCACATGAGCACTTATATGAAGTGAGGAGATGGCCAAGGTGTACAGACTCTATGTGGGCATACTAACAGGTAAGGTTTACTGTTGTTTTATCCTTTTACTTGAATCAGTGTTCACCTTCCCCAATAAGCAGAGGGCTTGTTTACAGTATAATAATGTAGATATTATCATATTAGGGTTAGGGCCTCAAGACAGACGCAAAGTGTTGTTTACCCATAATTACATGTGATAAATTTTTACACATGTTCCTAGTGACAGTTTACTTCTCTAGGGAAACACAGAAACACATCATTAGATTGGTTAATCCTATATCGTTTTGATAGCTGGCTCACTTTACACCTGATGTGTAATGCAGCCACATCAGGTTTGAAGCGGGTGCTCAACTGCTACAGAAGACTTAAGTGTCGGTTAATGATTGAATGAAGAGTCCACACACCAGCAATATATCTGTTGTGATTACTAATCATTGTCAAAACAGGCTTTGTTAATGTGGAATGAAATATGTCATTTGGGAAATATCCTCATATATGTATATAAAGGTTTATGCAATGGTGGTTAAACTCTTGTGTAATTAAAGTGCTTTGAGAGTGACCAGAGCAGTCAGTATGGTTTGTGTTTAGAGTGGTAGAGGTGTGTGTTGCACTGAAATGGGTTTACTGAGACAGAAGTGGGTGTGAACAGGAGAATTATAAGGCTCAGTGCCATCATGACTCACCAGCACCAATAACTCATATTGTGATCATGTTTTTTTCCCCATTATCTCTTACATAGCTCCTACATAGTAGGTCACAAATTGATTAAAATGCTCGAGCATTGTGCACATATCTGTTTGTTGTGGTGGTCTGTTTGTGTGTGATGGGCTTTTGTGCTTTTGTATTTGTGGCTGCAGCTCTGGCCTTATGCAAACACTGCCTGGCACAAGGGAATGCCACTGAGGAGTCTGCCAATCGAACTGTGTCCCACTGTCATCGCCATGGCAACAGAGACAATTGCACAGGTAGATATGGACAGGAAGTGAGGGGCGGTTCCTTCATGGTGTCATAAATGGTTGGCTGCTTTGAGGGTTTAAGGTGGAGGTTTAATAGAAGAATGGGTAAAGCACGGTTGTGGATATAAACATGCAAACACACCTGTGCACAGACACACCTCACAGGAAAGAAAATGAGAAAAATACAGAGGTAGAGGCAGGTAATTGTGGAGGAGTCATATTCCAGGCTGGCCAGAGACCAGAACTGAGTCCCACCAGCTTATCATAAATCCATCACTAAGTTTGAACAAATCCTTCCAAAGTTCTTAGTAACTACAAGTTAGTTTCAAACCAGTGACTTTTAAATCTGCTTGTTAGCTAGCAAAGACTTTAGTAATGTGTGAATTGGTTGCTTGGAAGTATCTGTAGTGCTGTCTGATCAAGAGCAATGAACTATGCAAACAAGTCAAGTCAATGTAGCATCACAAGCTCTTACACCGTAAATTCAGAAAGTACTTCGACCCCTTCACTTTTTGCAAATTGTATTTAATTGCAGCCTTATCATCAATCTACACTCAATACCCTATAATTACAAAGTGAAAACAGAATTTTTGATATAAGTATTGAAAACTTTGCTATACACTTGAAATTTAGTTCATTTGCCTCCCATTTCTCTTAAACATCTTAAAGATGTTTCTACATCTTCGCTGTAGTCCACCTGTTGTTAGGGTTTCAATTAATTGGACATGATTTGGAAAGGGACATTCCTGTCCATATAAGGTCTCACAGCTGACAATGTAGATCAGAGCAAAAACCGAGCCATGAGGTCATAGGAACTGCCTGCAGAGCACAGACAGGATTGTGTCGAGGCACAGATCTGAAGAAGGCTAAAGAAACATTTCTGCTGCAGTGAAGGTTCCCAGAAGCACAGTGGCCTCCATAATTCTTACATGGAAGAAATTTGGAACAAACAGGATTCTTCCTAGAGCTGGCTGCCCGGCCAAACAGAGCAATCAGGGGAGAAGGGCCTTGGTGGTGACCAGATACCCAATGGTCAGTCTGGCTGACCAGAGATCCTGTGTGGAGATGGGAGAAACCAGAAGGATCCATCAGTGTAGTTTTTGAAAATCCATCTAAAGCACTCTCAGATATGAGAAACAAGATTCTCTGCTCTGATGGAACCAAGTTTGAACAGTTTGGCCTCAATTTTAAGTGTCATGTCTGGAAGAAACCAGGCACCACTCATCACCTGCCCAAAAGGATTTAGAAGATGAACAGAGCTAAGTACAGAAAGTAATGAAACCTGGTCCCTAAGCACACAGCCACAGACTTTGACTTGAACCCAATCTAACATCCCTGGAAAAACCTTAAAAATGGCTGTCCGCCAACAATACCCATCTTCCTGCAGAGAAGAATGGCAGAAAATCCTCAAATCAAGGTGTGCAGAGGCTGTTGCTGCTAAAGGTGCTTCAACTAAGTAAAGAGTAAAGTGTTTAAATACTTATAATGAGATATTTCAGGGTTTCCTAAAAGTTTTATTTTTGTCATTGTGGAACATTGTTAGAGCTAGGCTAGGTTTGACTGTGCTGGGTATTTGTTGTAACTACTGACAGTTGAATGCCTCGTTCGCATCATGCAGGGGGGAAATAATGATGTTTACGACTTATGAGCATTGGTGTCACCAGACAACTCAAAATGGCAGCTTTTTAGTCTTCTTGTGATACTGATACTTATTCATTACTGGAGATTTCAGCTTTCATAATAGATAAACATCAATAAAACTTAACAGAAAGACACAAACATTAGCTACATTTCCTCAAAGACCACCTGGCAAACTAACTGTTTTCTAAAAAAAAACACTATTAATGGCTAGGTACTACACAGGAGTGCAAATTGAACTGTATAATTGCAGCGTTCAGTTACCTTTAACAACAGTGTGTGCTGGCTCTTCCATACTTTTTAGTGCCAAGTCGGATATGGGCTTTAAAACCTTCCCAGTCATAATAATGACTCGGTTGTTGAAGTGAAAACTATTTACAACTGGTGCAAACAAATATTTTTCACCATAAAGGAACCTCCTTATCAAATTACTCAACATTTTGATTGATTGATGTACTCATCTAGATTAACTCATCAATAAAGCATTTTAAACATATGCGTTTCCCAAGCTATCCCTTTAACTTTGTAACTGGATATTTTTCTTTTCAGCACCGAGGCCGCGGCAGCAAGCCGAATATCATGTTTCAACTAACAACTGAAGCGCTCTCATTGATGTCACCTGAACAGCAGTATTGCTTTACGAGCTCGTTTGAAAAGATAATCTCCTGGGAATGGGTTGTAAAGATAGCGGCGTCCTGTGGCATGAGAAGCACTATATGCAACTGGTGGTCAGAAGTTCAGCATTATGGCCCACTAGCAGCTGCGGGGTGTGTTTTAGTGTGTGTTTGTGAGTAGGCTAGGGAAGAAAGGAAAGGGGACACAGACTAGGAGAATGGAAATTTTAATTATATCTCAACTGTATTATGTGTTTCATTTAGTGAAGAATTATATTAATTGAAAAGTGTGATTAATTAGACCTTGATGTCACCAGGCTTTTTCTGGCACTGAATGATCAGGCTTCCTCTCGGGATCGTATTGCGAAGTTTCTATTTATAATATCAGGCCATGCCAGGAGGGGAGGGTGCAAGTTCGAGAAGCACGCTGACAAACATGACACAGTTAAAGAAATAGATCAACATTTTTGGAAATTCCCTTTTTGTTTATTGCCAAAAGTTAGTTGAGATGTCATTACACTAAATGGAGATTGTGCCAAGAAATACATTATTCATCACTTGTTTCAGTAAATGCTCAAAAACAACATATGCTTATGTTCAAGTAAGCTGTCTAGCAACTGTAATGTTTACTATGTGACTTTTAACAGGAATTCATGGTCAGGATTTCCTAACTTAAACCAACCTGATCAAACCTTAATCATAATGGTATCAGATCCGAAAGTTGTTTAATTTTTTAAATGGCAATCAGATAAGAAAGCATCCGTGGCGTGATTAGCTTAGCTTATAAAGATTGAAAACAGGGGAAACAGCTAGCCTCCACCTAACATCCACCTAACAGCAAAGGTGCAGTTTTACAAGGGCTTATGTTGTGGACTATTTCTTGGCCGGGAGTGGACGTGTTAATTTGTGAGCCTCAGAGGTGCTTGAAGATGTCCAGACTAACTGATTCCCCTGTTAGTCTGGACAGTAACACGTTTGACGACAGGCTAATTTCAAATGTCTGTATTTACACTTCAAAAATCATCATGTAATTTGCAATGGGATACCGAAACTTTTGTATCCTTTCATATACTGTGAACCTTAATTGAAGTAACGTAACTGAAGTGCTGCACTCATCTCAAACAAATTTTAAAATGTGCCGGTTAATTTCTCCAGCAGACACAACAGATACGGGACAGTGGAATGGCCATTTCTCAAAATGTCCCGAGGAACTAGTTCACTACTGTGTCCACGGAGAGTGCCGTTACGTTAAAGAACAGAAGGCACCGTCTTGCAGGTGAGAAACGTCCACTGCAAAAAAATGGAGATGATGACTGAGAACTGTACAGAGTTAGATATAACTTGGTAAAAAAGGACAGGAAGGAGAAACAACAAAGAAGGAGTAAGATGATCTCATTACAGATAGGATGAGAGCGAAACTGTTTCTTGTTTGTTGTTGTATGTTCCTGCACTGGGTTTGAATGGTACAGTACATTCTGACGAATTTAGAGAAGAAAACAGATGTTTGTGAGGAAAGCTGTCATGAAATCATGTGAAAATGAAAGCCATTAAAGTAATTTTTTTCCTTCCTTGTCTCAGGTGTCAGGGTGGTTTCGTTGGCCCCAGGTGTGAATATGTGGACTTGGACTGGCGGATCGGCGAGAAACGACAAATCATCATTGCCTGTGTCATTGCAGGACTTGTTTTCCTCATTCTGCTCATTGTATTCATTTGCATCTGTTCACAGTAAGGCTTTGTGTGTGTGTGTGTGTGTGTGTGTGTGTGTGTGTGTGTGTGTGTGTGTGTGTGTGTGTGTGTGTGTGTGTGTGTGTGTGTGTGTGTGTGTGTGTGTGGAAAATGAACTAAGAGGAACAGTCTGACATTTTGGGAACTATATTTGTTCATGCTCTTGCCCAGAGTGAGAGAAGATCAAGACCACTCACATGTCTGAACGGTAAGGTAGCTGGAGCTAGGAGACAGTTAGCATAGCTTAGCATTAAGATTAGACACAGAGAGAAAAAGCTAGCCTAGCTCTGTGCTGAAGTAAATAATAACACATTACATCTGGTTTGTTTAATCCATACAAAATTGAAGTGTAAAAATTACAAACTGTGGTTTAACAGAGGGTCAGAGGTGAATACTACAATACCCATGAGCCTTGGCCACCTTAGCGTTGCTATGCATAATCAGAGGTGTGTTTTGTAGTGAAGTTTGTGAACAAAACATGGCGCCATAGCTGCTGAATTAATCCACCACTGAGCCAGAATTCAAAAGTGAATTTGATATAAGCTTCAGGTTTTAAAATCTGTTTTCCCAGCACTGTGATCTTAATCTTCCTCCCATTGTTAGCGGCGCACGCAAAGCTAGCTGCTTTCCCCTGCCTCTAATCTTTATGCTAAGCTAAGCTATCTGGCTGCTGGCTGTAGCTTCATATTTAGCGCATGGACGTAAAGTTATCTAACTTTCTACAAGACAATGAACAAACGTTTTTCCCAAACTGTGGAACTATTCCTTTAAAATGGATGCTGCGTGATTATTGAACAACTGTGGTTTTGCTATTTCTGCGGTATATAAATGAGAGGTATGTGGGACCTCTATGTGATGATTTTTGCTTCTCTGTCAGTCGTAGGTGCAGATTGTGTGGGCGGAGGGGAAGACGGAGGGAAGAACCAAGGAACGGGACAGAGAAGCTCAGCATGATGGATACCAGAGCAACACACACAACGTTAACACCAGACTCAACAGAGCCACCTCACACAAATACAGTATGAGGAGTGTGTATAAGTACGTGTGCGTCCACAAGTCTGGGGATTGTTTAGATATGAGGGATTTTGCCCGTCATGTGACAGCGGCTGCCTTTTGTCTCACAGTGACGGCAGTGTGCTACAGGAGGTGCCTCTGCTGGACAGGACTGAGGCGTGCTCTAAGGGGGGCATTTGTGGATAAACTGTGTCTCTGGCTGCGTTAGATCAAGCGGGAGCACAGTTTGTACCGCTTCTCTTAAAGGGCAGCCTTGTCGAAAAGTGCAGAGCAAAGATGATGCCTTCCAGGATTTATAATAAACACCAATTGGAGAAGAGTGTTGGGCTGGCAAGGATGCTTTTTTTTCCAATACTGGAGAGCAACAGGCACATGTAGCCTTTCACTGAGTGCTGCTGACTGCACAGCACCAAATAAATTGTTGCTATGTTGGAAAAAAGCTGTGACACCAGCTGGTAGCCGGTGATAAGAGTTGATCATGTTTTTGGTCTGCATGGGAGACACTTAGATGCTAAAAATGAGAGGAAAGGGACTGTTCGAAGATACTCCATGTTCTCTTTAGGGAACTCTTATTGCGTAAATAAATCATTGAATGTATAGAAATAGCAAAAAAAAAAAGTACCAGCAGTACAGTATACTGTAGTCTTGTGTCATATAATTTCTACTTTGTTTACTGCTACTTTTGCTTCAGTGTTTTGTCACAAATACACAGTATTGATACTTCAAAATCTTAATCACAAAATCAAGAGTCATGATCACCTATTCCTCTGTGCACAGCAACGTCTCCATGTAAGCTCACACAGAATATTGTTACTTGTAAACATTAGCAATGCAAGAAGAGCCAAGAAGAGTCTCCTATATTATTAAAGGTTGCAGTTCTGGACTCTTGGGTTGGTTGAGGACAAGGAGAACTTGTGCTGCAGGCTTTTTTGATCTGTATATTTGGAGCCGGTCAGCCTCCGAGCTACAGAGGCAGAACAGCCGAGCCTGTGTGTGGAGGCTCGACTGAGGTGAAAGTGCTCCACTGTATGAGACACTTTCCAAACTGCCAGCCTTTCACTGGTAAAGTGTATCTGTATGTCTGTATCTAAATGTAGAATTAGCAGAGTTAGGAGAAAGTCAGTGAAGTCTGCTCCTGCTGTTAATATGAATAAATATCTCTACTGTACATGTGCTGTCCATTTAAATTATTTTCTCAAACAATTCAGCAGAAAATGTCACAGCTGTAATGTACTGCAATGAGACCCACATCATCACGCAGTGTTTCATAAGGAAAGTTACTCAGTGCCACTTGCCGTTTTCTAAGAAATGCCACTCAACATGACCACAGTCTGTTTTGATCTCATCACAATCCAATGAGCGCCAGTTCACAAGACCAGTGCTGACTTGGACTCCTCCACAGTCTCAGATTCTCCAGAATGCTCCATGAGCTCCACTGTAACCCACGCTCCACATGATCAGTGTCAACCTCATGATTTTAATAGAATACATGCATTATTTACAATATCACTACACAAACAAATGGGCAAGAAATGTTCACATTAAGTAATGATTATGTAAAGTACAAACACCTTTCCAGGTGACTGTACTTTGGTTATAGTTTTATTGTGTTGCTGTTGTTGCTATGGTGCCGTATTACCAGCTTAGAGCCAGCAGTGTAAGCCAACAAATTCCAGTGTGAGAGTGTGAACATAATACAGTGCCGTCCTCTGACATAATGTGATTTAATCTTCCAGGCACAAGGGACTCATCTTGTATCTGACTTTGTCCTTGAAGATAACACTGTTTTAAATGTTATTCTTTAAAATGTGGAAAGCGGCCTTTCTGCTAAAGTTCAATGGTGTGTCTGTCTGAGGAACTGGGTTAACTTTAGCTAATTATATGAAGATTTAGAAACAAGATGTTACGTCTTAAGAGGTGCAGATTTTTGTCCCCTTTTTTTTACCTTTGGACAGAGCCAGGCTAGCTGTTTCACTATGCTATGCTAACCATCTGCTGGCTGTGGCTTCATACTAGTGTGTACAGACATGAGAGAGTGATCGATCGTCTCATTTAACTCTGGGCAAGCGAATAAGCGTATATCCCAAAACTATTCCTTTAAGTTACTGGACAATCCTGTTCATTCTGTTCTTCCCATTAGCTTACCTGCTAGCTGTTCCTTTTATTTTTCAGGGTTTCAGTGATGAATGTATTAATAATGATGTTTTGTTTTTTTTAATCCCTTTTGAAAGTCTCGTTACTAATTGTTGGGGTCACGGTCTGCTTGAATCCAATGAAAAGGACACATGGCTGCATGTGTCTTGCAATATGCCCACTTTAATAAATTTCAATCCATCATGGCATCTGTTACTGTGAAGTGCTTTGCTCAAAAGTAAGATCATTTCAAAGCCAATATGAAGTTAAATTTGAGGAGAATGGATTGAAATGTCCCCAAAACAATGTTATACACTGATAACACTGTCAAGAAATGATAGAGCATGTTTCTCACCACTTTCTCACAACATTATTTTGGTATGACGATATTAATATTTTTGGAACCAAACAGAACTTAAGGCTGCATGTTTTTCCTTGCAAGAACACTGACCTACGGTTTTGCCAGTCAGCGATGACATCTATTCTCTGCTTTGTTTACAATGAAGGTGTCAGGATCTTTGACCCAATTTCAGGTGGCCTGTGCGGCCGACTGTCTTCAAAAGAGTGACAGCTGTGGAATGCTGGAGTTTCTATAGGAGGGGTGTGTCTGCAGGACTTAGAAATGAGGCTGATAAGAACAACAGATACCAGCCAAACTGTTGTAGATGTTTGATTTGGAACGGAGACGCAGTAAAATCTCTTTCATAAACCTTGATTAACCTTGAGTAATTTTGAAATGCATCAGTAAACCTGTAGTGGATGTTAGACCTTGGGTGAAGTGTAGATGTGACCGCAGGGCTCATTCTGTACAGTTTTTCACACTGATTGCTAATCGTTCCATCTGTTCTCCTCGGGTATGTCGGCAAGCTGGCGGCTCAAACAAGTGTTCTGTGACTACCAAACAGGGAGATACTGCACCACACAGGGCACCACATAGGTCAGCACTGGAAGTGAACATGGGGGGTTGTTTAGGTGCGTTTCCTCCCCTGTTCAGTTTGTGTACAGTTTTTGTAGTTTGCATGACTACCACTGGGGGTCAGCAGAACACAACAGCCCTCTAAAATACTGAACAGGACCTTAATTCAGAGAAAAAACATGTATTTCTGTCTTATGCTGCTTCATACTTCTACTTAACCACATTTTAGAGGGAAATATTTGCTTTATTATTTGACAAAGTTGCTTTTTACTTTGCAGATTGAGGTTTAAAAAAAAAAGAGCCTATAAATTATGATGTATTGTATCAAATTGCAGGATATAAAATACTTTAAATTAGTTACAACTCAACCAGATGTAACATTGAAATATGACGGCTTCTGTAATAATAAATAATAATGCAAAACACCACAAACACTGGCATGAGCCATTCTGCTTCCATATGTACTGCTACTTTTATAACACATAATACAGCATCTGTATTTTTTTCAACAGATTTGAATGTGTCTTAAACCACTGCATTTTAAATTTCACAAAAGTTTTTTCTGATGCTCACATCTAACAACTACAGTTTCATTTCTTCTAACACAATTGCAGTTGAGTTTAATTGTTATAAGTACCAGAAGTATGTGGCAAAGGGGGAATGGTTATAATCTGTTTCTTGTAAACTAAAACTAAATCCATTTTGGGAAAGAGGACATTTTAATCATAGAGATTTTAGGTGCCCTGTGGATAAATACAATGTGAGTGCTGCAACTATCATTATCCCTCTGTAAATTCATCCAGCTCATGACATCAGCTGTCATGCGAAGATATCACCCAAAACCAGGGGGATCAAGAAACCATTAGAGGGATGACAGGTAGCGGTGACTGGAATAGGTAACTGTTATAGCAAAGATTTCTTCTGTCACGGACGTTTATTTTTCTCCCTCAGTGCTGTAGAGGCTCAGAGAGGATGTGACTTGTTCATTTGCGGTGTATGAGCCCAAAACAAAAGGGCAAATGTTTGGTGAAGGAACATTACACAGATGATTCAGGTTTTCCTTTGTCCTACTTTGATACCCACGAATAGAAAATGGATCAGGGAGCAAACTCAATAAGGATGAAGGTCTTGCCCTGCTGACCTCCTGGATAATGAATAGAGATTTTTGGTTTCCTTTTCATTCAGTTATCATCAGCACTGATGATGAATTATTTTGCCCTCATGATCCTGTCCGTCTTATCTGTCTAGTCAAATCAAATATACAGCATGATGAATACTGGATAACAACATCTAGAAACTGAACCTGACATGTTGAGATTTACACTCTGTGTCCCGTCTCGTATAACATTGAATGTGGATGTTCATCTATGATTTTGATTTGGATCTCTGAACTAAACTTGGCCAAATGATGTCTGTAGCACAATAAGAAATGTAAATTTAACTTTCTCTGCCTACAAAGAAACATTGTTGTGGAGACCAACCTACAAAAGTGACTATTGAAAGATTCCTAACAAACTTAGAGGAATTTGATATTTCTTCATGAGTTGGTGAAACAAACCAGTGAGAAAACACCAGTCAGTCTATGAGGACTTACACTTGTGATGGTAACAGAAAGAGAAAAGGGTTTTTTTCTGCTAGATGTGTTAAAGTATTTAGCAGCAAGAACTTTATAATCTCATACAGTATAAACTGTGAAGGCTTGACAGTGTGTTTCTGCCTCCTGGTGGTGCAACAATGCATAATGTGCATTAAATCCCTATGCAGAAAAACAATATAAAACATACATATTGAAGAAGAACAAGGTAAATATTACTTGCTAAACATCAGAACATGTAACCATTGTCATTATAAGCATTATAGCGCCTTCCCTTCGTTAGCATGTAGATCATTAAAGATCATTAGTTTTAAGGCTTGATTGCTTTAAGCTTAATGGTAGCAATAAAATCTGAATGACTAACAAAGACTAAATACACAGTGGTATGACTAACTCACCTTTTAGTAGTACGAGTAACTCAGTGGCTGTGTTATTGAAGCATGGGCATCAGCTCAGGCAACAGATTGTGTGGAGGTATCCCAGCATCTCTTTCTGCCTGTCAGACAGAAATAAACAGCAGCAAATGAGGTTAGTTAGCATATTTAACCACAAACCAACTCTCACCAGTCTTTTGTTGAAGAGTATTTCTGATGTGATGACATGTTCAGTTCTTCTACTCTTCTTCCTACTGAACTTCTGGAGAGTTTGCTCTTTGTCCTCAGTTGAGGACATGTACAAGGGTGTTATTTTCTTTCATTGTTCAATAACCATGGGCAAACCCTTCAGGACTTAAAAGCAAGTACAAAAGCAGATTTGATCTGAATGTCTTGAAGAAGAATTTGTTAAGGTGAATAGTTAATATGTATCCTAGCTCAATGTAACAGCCTTTAGCTTAGTGAGAATGAAAGGAAAAGGAAGAAAAACAAAACTGTTTGCAGGTGCCTGAACCACTTCAATAAGCTCCCCTTAAGGTTAATGCTCCTTGTGAATATGGATGATGAATAAACCTTTTAAAATAGAAATTTATATTTTATATCCACCTGTGTGCATAATGAATTCCATATTAATAGGCCAAGGATTACATCCCAGATGCTAAAATATGTCTGAGGAGCTTTTCTCGTTTTTCTGTTGTTGATACTTTATCTAATGTAAGTATGAGAGGTCTTAGGCATTATTTCTGATGCAAAAATGGTTAATTACATATCTATAAATACATAGATGGATATGTAATCATCTGAAGAATGATCATTTTGCTGCTGGATAACAAAGAAGATGATCCATAACCTCTTGATTGACTGTTTGATCATGTTAAATAAGTGCAATGCTTAATATGTGGTTTTTGATGTCCATAATGTCATATTTTGGAGTGAGATTGGCTAGCTGTAAGTCTTAAGTCTGTTGTGTTTTTTTTTTTAATTTCTCGCCATTGTTTGAATCTTAACATAAGAATAAGATTTTGTTACCTTTGGACAGGACCAAGGCTAGCTGTTTCCCCCTGTTTCTAGTCTTTATGCTAAGGTTAGCTAAGCTAACCAGCTGCTGGCTGTAGTTTCATATTGAGTGGACGGATATCAGAGTGGTGTTGCCAGGCCAGCAAGCAGTGAACACATTTCCTAGAATGTCGTAGGCTACTATTTCTTTACACTTCACACTTATGGTGTCAAAGCTTTTGCCATTCAGATCAAGTAGCTGGCCTTGTCAGCAAGTAGGATACTGTAGGTACAACCTTGAAGATATAATGTAGTGGTGGTAGATAATATCAGTAATATTCTGCCATGGGTCACATCATAACTTCGAAGAGATTGCAAGTTCAATTTGAAATGTATACTTGATATATTGATATAGCCTACATAGTCCCTCCGGTGTACATTATTAGACTGTCTCTAATAGATACAATGCTGTCTTCTAATTTGAGCATAATCTAATTTGCCCTCTTCTTTTGACCTCTCCTCCATCTCATTGCCTCCAGCCATGTCCCTGGTCTTCTTCTACTCTAATACTGTTCAATTCACCCTTCATCCTCACTTTGAATTATTTCCTTTTTTTAAATATTTCCCCTACTATCTTAACCTCCATGCACCCTTTTCATCAGTGCCTCCAGTGGGAAACACTGGTGGTGAATCTACTGACCCCCCGCCAAGGTAACGTGGGATCAATAGGAAATGAATTAAAATTAATGGAGGACTGAATCCACAGAGGGGGGTGGGGAGTGGGGGGGTGGAGAGAGATAGAGTGTGTGTGTGTGTGTGTGTGTGTGTGTGTGTGTGTGTGTGTGTTTGTGTGTGTGTGTGTGTGTGTGTGTATTGGGGGTGGGGAGTGGGGGTAACATGGGGAAAAAATACATTTCCCACCGTTTAAATTATTTATATCCAAGTCAAAGCGATATGGTTCTATGATTTTTCTTCTTTCTTCAACGAATTGAAGTTGTCATCTAATCAGAACCAAGGACAGCTCCAGATTGCGCCTGAGCGCTGCGTCAGGACGCTTCTTCTCGGTTGGAGAGCTCAGACGCACAAACTAAACCTCAAAGCAACACCGGCAACCCGAGGAGGAGCTCTGACGCCTGCACAGCTACCTTTCTGTCATTTTCTGCTTATTTCGAGTCTCAGAAAATCCCCCCAGTTTTTCAATGTTCATTAGTGTATTGTTATAAGTGACATGGAGGCTGGCGGAAGAACCTAAAATCCGAGGATTTGAGTTTTTCCGGAGGTGAAGCATTTGGATCTGGAGATGACTTTACTGAACATCCTCGGGAAATTAAGTTAAAATGTCTGAAGAATTCGTCGACACTAGTTACGAAGGCTCAGCAGAAATAGTCTATGCTGCCACCTTCAACTTCAGCTGTGTTTTCAACACGACCAACCGCTCCTCCGGCGACTACTTCCACCTGTCAGACTTTGACAGAACAGATTTTGTGGGAGACGGCGCTGCTGTTCTGAGAATCATCATCTCTGTCATTTACTCTATGGTTTGCGCGCTGGGTCTGGTTGGGAACTTGCTGGTCCTGTACCTAATGAAGTCGAAACAAGTGTGGAAAAAATCCTCCATCAACCTTTTCGTAACTAGTTTGGCAGTGACTGACTTCCAGTTCGTCCTGACTCTGCCGTTCTGGGCGGTGGAAAACGCGCTGGACTTCACTTGGCTTTTCGGCAAAGCTATGTGTAAGATAGTTTCCTATGTGACAGCTATGAACATGTACGCCAGTGTGTTTTTCCTGACGGCCATGAGCGTGGCGAGGTACTGGTCTCTCGCCTCTGCGCTCAAGGGCAGACGGCGGCGGACACACTGCTGCTCCGCGCGGTGCATCACGGTTTTCATCTGGTTTGCCGCTGTCTCCGCCGCACTGCCGCACGCAGTTTTCTCCACAACAGTCACAGTTTCCAATGAGGACCTGTGCCTCGTCAAATTCCCTGAAACCAACGGAACCTCGCAGTTTTGGCTCGGACTCTATCATTCTCAGAAAGTGCTGCTGGGCTTCGTGGTGCCTCTGGGCATCATCTCTGCCTGCTATCTGCTCCTTCTGCGCTTCATCACCTCCAAAAACATCAACACCTCCAGCGCCAAGCGACGCGCCAAGGTCACCAAGTCCGTCACCATAGTGGTCTTGTCCTTTTTCCTCTGCTGGCTCCCCAACCAGGCGCTGACAGCCTGGGGCATCCTCATCAAACTCAATGTGGTTCATTTCAGTTATGAGTACTACACCACACAGGTGTACGTTTTCCCCGTGTCCGTGTGCCTGGCGCACTCCAACAGCTGCCTGAACCCCATCCTGTATTGCCTGATGAGGCGGGAGTTCAGAAAAGCGCTGAAAAAACTCTTCTGGCGGATGACTTCTCCGACCATCACCACCATCAGACCGATCACAGCCACCACAAAGCCAGAGATTTACGGGCAAGGGCAAGTCCCGGTCCCCATCAGCGCGCCCGAGGAGCCCGCTGTGATGTTTTATCCTCCGGGGGCAGTTATGTACAGTGACAGGCGAGACCTGCCGCAGAACAGCACTTGAAGTGCCACGGACAGTTTTTTAAATCCTCTATGAGTGTTATTTCTATGCATTTATGTTAACTGGACTATTTCTTACTTCGCAGTTGTCAGCGGAACTGTGGTCTGAGTCCAAGTTGGATCTGCGTTGTTGAGAAAGTAAGAAACGCTCATATAGAAATCGCCATCGGCCGCTTCACGTATTTCACCTGTGAATGAGAAAAGAAGAAGACATCATTTGAATGTGCTTCGTCTGTCGAAGAAAATTTGAATGTACGGTGTCCTTCTCTTTGTTCAGGTTGAGAATGTGTACACTCAGGTGGACAGTCCAGTCATCCATTTATTCAGTTTTTAAGCCGCAGAAATCCATGGCCTCATGGTACAGTAGATAAAAATGAGTCCAATGAGTTTCACACAGGGAGGTATACCAATTTTAAATGTGGAACTGTGAGGAAAAAAAGTTGAATTAATGCCTAAAATATGTGTCATAAACCCATATGGTGTGAAAGGTACTGCATTAATACTCTCAAAAAAGGTGATTTATACCATTTGTACTAGTTACATTACTCCTGATGCTACAGTATAGCTATATAGTGATGTAGTAAAGTAGCATTTTCTTACACCAGATTTGCAGCCTATAATCCCCAAAATGTTCTCTTGGCTTCAAGTTCACAAAGAGGATTTTCTCTCCCGATTTATTATTATTATACAAGGTATACAAGATAAAGAAAGAAAGACATAACGTGTCAGGTTCAATAAATAATAAGGTTTCTGTGTCATGCATTGAGGAAATGTTTAACCTTTAAACATTTACATCTATGAATTAAGTGTTTACTTGACGAAATCAAGTTGTTTATGAGAAATCTTTAATGAGCTTTAACTGACATCACATGTAGGGGGTGCAGCAGTATGTCTCTAGAAGCCAGCTCTGAAGTGAAAGACGGAAATCTCCCGTACAGATTCACACTGGAGGAAGATATGTGCTACAGTCTCAATATTATAAGTGAACAAGATTCACTATGTTCAGATGGTTATTGTTGTCTCAGGGAATTTGTGTGGAATGTGGACATGGAGTTGATAGCTCTGAGTATTGTGTCGTAAATATTGTAAATAATCTGATCTGTGGCCCATATTGCTGTTTTTGATCGGCTCAATCAGGGATCCACAAGACTCTGTGAAATCTATATGTGGGCCTTCTTGGTCACACGCTGATCATCAACCGATGAGTCATGAAGTTGAAATGTCATCTCTGTGTTCAATAAATGCTTTTTTTGGGAGCATTTATTCAGTGAGAATCTTTTTTTTTTTGCTCCTGACACTGTTTCTGTCTCTGGAAGCATCTGAAAACATGTTGGGATGTGTACACACTGTCATATTAACATCAGACACATTTAAAAAAGAAAAAAAGGAAAAAAAGGATAATTTATCCACAACTCCCCTCAAATTCATTAAGTGAATATATTCATAAATTACTTTCGCCTCTTAATGAAACTTTCATGAAGAAACTCATTAAAACACACTTCATCTCTGAGTCCTTTAACTCTAGTGATATTTGCTATTAATGCACAAAAAAGTGCAAGTGGATACTTTTAAATGTCAAATTGAGTACAACTTAAGATAAACAGTTAGTGGATAAATTTAATTGGTCATATTGCAACCAAGCAAAAGAGGAATTTAAATATCCCTCCATTACCACTGATGAATCTAACCATTAATAATTCATCTAAAAATACATATGAACCCTTAATTGTTGCCGGTTTAATGGTAAAATTGGGAACATTTAAGGAATAACATAGTGTGTTTTTGATTTGGGAAGCAAGCAGCACCATTAACCACTTAATCTACAGTCAAACGGGTAAATCTCCTGGGTATTCCTCTCACTTCATTTATTCAGGACCATGTGCAGGATATCATCAGTGACTTCCAATAAAAATCACCAACCTAAACACTAAATACGTCCAAATATCACCCTTTAAAAACAACTCAACAGCAGTCAAATGCGACAGATGGCTGCCCACTGCAGCCAGTTATGTTATAAGTTATGTATATTAATAAACAATTTGTGGCTGAAGGTAAATCATTTTTCTTAAGGGAACTCTGCACTAAGATACAAATAGATTTCACAGAAAGTGTGTGTGTGAGAGAGTGAGTGTTAGACAAAACAATGACTGTTGGCAACAGAAGCAATACATGCATATCTGACAGATGAGACAAGCAGGAGTCTGGTAAATCCACTGTAACAATAAACAACTTGAGATAAACACTGTTTATTTTTCTTTTAAATTAAATAGCTGAGAGCAAAGGGACTAATTTTACGCACATAGCGACAGGCTAATGTAACTACAAATAAATAGCCAGTGGCCCAAAGGACCTGGGAATTGTTCCACCAGAGCTATCTGTCATGTGAATGTTGAATGAGACACACGCATGAATCAATTCAACGCACACAAAGAGCATTTCATCTGGTTGTGGAAGAGAAATGACATCAATCACAATCACGGAAATAGATTGTTCATTCAAATGTGTTCCTCAAGAGATAATCTGGAGCGAGCTGGAGAAGACCCTTTGATGCGTTCTGAATGTCTAGGAAACAGATTTTCAAAGATATTTTGATATTTTATGGATGTTTTTGTCATGTACCACTATTATTTAAAGAAAAAAAAATTGATTTCTACATGAAAACACGTTTGAAAGTTTGCAGTGATAAACATCTGAAACCTGTGAAATGTTGTCAGAAATATTTATAGTGGTTTTTCAGACGCAGCAGCTGTCTCCTGTAGACGTCAGTACATTAGAAGAGAATAACAGACAAGAGAGAAACTAAGCTTTTGAAAAGTGAGCGAGCCACTGATCTCTCTCCTCATCAAACTCTGGAGGCAGGAGCAGTGACATAATCAGGGCCAGAGATGGAAAACTAATTTTCCTCACCATGGGCCGGTAAAAAATCTTACATGGCTGCCAAAGGATGGTGGCACCCATGGGTTCCCACACATTAGTCACTTCTTTTTCTATTGCAAATCACTTCCTGCCAGTAGCTAAATTAGCCAGGCTGTTTTACTGCACAGAAGTTAGACTTTGAGTATTTTTGACAAGTTTAAAGATCTCCTGCAGACATTTCTAAAGATGGGGGGAAAAAAACCTCTGCTCAGAATAATCTTTTCTTTCTGATGCAGTTTTTTCCACAAAAAAGTTTAGCTAACTTTTTTAAAAGTGTCTGTTCCCCTCCCCCATTGTAAAATATGTAGAATCTATGGACATGCAATTATTTTTCATTTCAAAAGTTTGAATGCTGCACACAAAATGTCTTGTGTAAGCTCCATATTGGACCAGGATTGGCTCCAAACTAGTTGTAATGACACAGAATCATCTTCATATGTAGATGATGGTGGAGATGGAAAGGAAAGGAAAACGGCCTTCCAGTGTCGTAGTGAGTTAGGCCCAATCCCAATGTCCCCCCGAAGCCTACAAGTCCTGAACCCTCACAGACTTCACTGACGTCACCTGGGAAGTGATTGAGTGCGATAAGCTGCAAGGGCTCAGAATGATGACGGCACTTTGTGACATATTATGTTTCTTTGAAGACGCCAAAACATGTACAATTATGGGTTTGGGACTTTTTATTTCACATTTTTTTATTTCCTTCCTTCACTCCGTTTGTAAACAAAATAGTAATGTTGGATCTGTGTTTGTGCTCGCATATAGGCCTACACTTTTTTTTTCTTGTAACATTAATGTTAAGGTTAGTTCCTTTCATGCTCGCTTGTTATCAGTTGTTTTTCCTTTGTATTCTATTTTCCATTTTCTGGCAGTTGTTTACTGTTATTATTGTAATTTTTTTATGCTTACAGGCATCTCCTGGTAACCACGGTAACCCCATGTTTAATGTCACAATGCAATGAATTTCCTCAGGCGAAATCTGCAGAAATGCAGTGTGCATAAAGGGCTCAAAATGTCTGCTTTTCACATCAAGGACCCTTAAACGGACACAAATTAGACTATAGACCCCCGTTTGAAAAGATTTTTGCATTTGATTTTTGTTGTTTGAAACCCATGACCAAACTAGCCACACATTGTGTTACTTATGGATGGAATTACACTGATTCCCCTTTTCGCAGGAGCCCCCTCAAAGACCCCTTTGAGAATAACTGTGCTAAAGAGCCCTCATGCACTTGATGATTTCACTGTGGGACATCCTTAAGCCCTCATGGACTTATCGGGAACGTGCGTCATTGGGAACAGGCCTTAGTGTCAAACTCAGCACAGTGAAGCTCAAACATCCAACTGAAGTAATAATTAGTAAAAACTGTAATAGGGTGCAATATTATCTGCTGCAAAACCCATAACTGTCAATCAAATCAGCAATTGAAGTAGAATTAAAGGAATCGTGGGACATTTTAAGCATATAATAAAGAATCTTTATTTATTAAAACAATACCATTAAAATACTTTTATAATAGCAGAATCATTCCACATATCTGATAAAGAGGGCGATGAAGATGCAGCCGAACAGAGACATGGTCGAGGCTGAGAGGACCACCACAATTACACTTCCTGCCACGTTGACCAGAGCGCCGAGCCCCGCACCCACGATAATCTGAGCCAGCTGGACCATGCAGGTGAGCGCCGCGCAGTCCACCCCGGTGCCTCGTGGAGTTTCATTACTTCCTCGCAGCTTGATTTGTTCCTGGAGTCGCAGCAGGGTGGTGTGGGGGAGGAGGAGGAAGAAGAAAACAAAGGAGAAACATATCTGATGTCATCAATTCTCTCTATTACCTGAGATGTCCATGACAAAAAGCAATCATCAATATGGTAAACAGGTTCAGCTCTGGAAAATATTAAGGGGCAACCTCATACATATATTTTTTCAGTGTCTCCTCAGGCACCTCAGCCTTGTATCAAGGTATTGACCAAAGATGCCAGGACACATCACAACTGTGAGTGAATGAGTGTTTTTCTGCCAGCAATTGATTTTTGTACCACCACCCAACTAAAGATATTGTGTTCTATTATTTATTTATATACAGTATAAAACAGCTTTGATTATTCAGTCTGCAACAATATTACAAGCAGCTGTCAGCTGTCAAATATAATGTTCTGAATGGGAGTAATTGTGCTCATTATTGCAAATTAATGTTGTCTTTTTGTTGTTTGTCAAAAGTTGCCTTTTATCCAGAGGCAACGAACAGAAAATTGAAAATATATTTTTTCCTAATCTCTACACTTCACTAACACATTTCTTTCAATTCCAGGGAAGTTGGCAGGTGCTTTTGAATATAATCTTAACAGGTGGGAGTCCCCTGGAAATCTCTGCTGCCAAAAAATGTTGCGTTCAAGAGCAGCCTCCAGTATTGTTCCTGCCAGTATCTGGGGTCAGCTGTGCAGGTCTAACACGTGAACAAATACATCTACAGCTTTTTCTAATGTGAACTGAAATCTGGATGATTGTACATTTACAGTTACAATTATTGGATATTTTTGTTACTGAAGAATACACTGATGGGAACATCAATTACATAGCATGGTAGCAGGAAAAAAAATTAACTGAGCGCCTTAGATTATGTAATCTAAGGCTCAAGATATTAATTGTTGGAATTTGTTCATGATAACTTCAGTGTCACAATGGAAAATAATTATTTGCAACTTGCTCATAATTCTAGTGTTACATAATAATATTTAGTAATCTTTAGGTTGACATGTTGCCACTAGAATCATTAGCTTGTTTTCCTCCTTTGTAAAAGTATTTAATGTTCCACATTGAACAATAATTGAAGTATTTAATATTTAAAAACTTTGTAGTGCAAATCTCCCAAAGCTGTGTCTTTCTTTTTTGTACACCTGCCTTTATTGTTATTTTCAAATAAACTACATTAACAGTAGAGAATATCAGAATAACTATACAGCTATTTATAGCAATAAGCACAGTTAAGTATCTTAGTGTTCGTCTGCAGTACAAAAAACATGTGCACTGTAATACTGTAATTGGAAGGCTGTAATATAAAGCTGTCCTATATGCACCCAGAGAAATTGATTTAAAGGGTCTCTAAACCAATTTTACACATTAATTTAATTTTAGTCATCACAAGGACTACTGCTCAGCCTGGGAAAACATTTACATGAATGTCTGTTGTGGCTGTGGAGGGAGCTTTTCAGGGTTATCTCAGCTTTGGTCTGAGATTTCAAAGAGGAGAGTCTCATGACAAACAGTGTCGAGTTGCATTAGGAGAACCCTGAGGTTCTTGGCCCTAAAATATAAAAAGTCCCAAAATTATGATTTCCTTGATAAACTGTTTTGTTTGTAAAATTGTGAGAAATGCCTGTTATAATTTCCACTAGGTCGAGGTAGTGCCTTCATTTGTCTTGGTCAGGTACAACTTATTTGATTGTTAAGTTGATTGTTAATCATTGCAGCTCTATTGGAAATTGATTTAGAATTGCCCACATGGCTTACATTAATATCTGTTTTGCTTGTATATCGTTTTATGAATGAATAGCTTAGTTTTTGGTTGACAGACTGGCATTCAATGCTGGGAAGGTAGCAGCTACTTTGGTAATAAGTTGAATGACACTCAATGTTGGTGAAAAGTCCCTGTGGAGGTTTTGAACCTGTCGCAGCACCATGGATCCCTGCTCTGTTCGTCCCATGCACAAAACACAGTCCTGCCAATGGGTTCACACTATTCCAGTGATCTTAGGGGGTTTAAAATTTAAAAATTGACTTTGTAATGTTTTATAAGGAAAGAAATATACAATGTGTACAGCTTGGTTTTTTTATTTCTTTCTTTTTTATTTTAATGTGTATTGTGCTGCTCTACGTGCCCCTGCAAATTGCTCCTCTAGGACAAACAAAGTTTGAATTGAGTTGAACTGAATTGTATTCAGTACATTTGTTAATCCTGAGGATACACACAATGAGCTTTGGTGAGAAACGCTGATATAAACATGGCTCATGTTTGTTTTCCAGAAAACTCTATGCTACATTGCACATTTAAAAGACATGACCATGAAACTGAAAGACCTGCACAGTGAAGAAGGCTTTAGCTGAAACATCTACATATTTCTCCTCTATGCTGAATATTGGTAACAAAAATGAAATAATACTTTTCTACATTTTGCTTGCACACAACCCCGGCTCTCTTTGTTTTGTGTTTAATGTGCACAATGTTTTGTTATTGTTTTTTCTTCTGATCTGAACCTTGAAAAACATATTTCTACTGCGAGTCCAGTACCTCCTCTTCACGCTGATACTCTGCTATCAGGTTGAATGGGATGGTGTAGAGTGTGCTGGACATGACGCCAAACACGCTGCAGAGGACAAGCGTGGCGATGATGTTGGGAAAGAGGCCAATCAGGCTGGTACCCATACCGAACACAAAGTAGCCCATGAAGTATAATCCCTTCAGGCCGATGTATGGGAGCAGGACACGCTGCACATCTGAAAACACACACACACACACACACACACACACACACACACACACACACATGATGCCTATAGTCACGGAGAAAAATCAGTTTGATGTGAGAATCACAGCAAACACGATGTGTTTGCGTTTCAGGATGGAGCGTCGTTTGTGGTTTCACACCGCTCTAAGAGCATCTGAAAAATCCTCAGAGTGCACATTAGATTTGCTGCAGCTGACTGGACATTTGACTGGAAAGACTCTTTCTCTTAGCAAGAGTTGCAATGAAAAGCTCTACAGCCAGACTATAAATAGATCCCCTTTCATACTCATCCACAGTGTTTGTCAAACATTAATTACTTGCCTGAACTTTGCTTTTCATGTGGCACATTATTTCTCCTCTTTTCAAAATTGTTATTTTACACAGTCGTTGTTATGACAGACCTTCTTTTGGATTCAAATGTACAGTATGCCTTTTGGGAAAAACCTGTGTATTTCATTCAAACAGTGACAGCTAACGATCGGGCTGAAGCCTGTAAATCCAAATGTAAAAATGGAAGGAAAGTGGTAATTGCCCGCTGCAACCTCTCAGGCTGTCATTCACAGAGGAGGTAATGATGTAACCGCAGGACGTGGTGATGTTAATGGATAGTACCTGCTATGATGAACGTACAAATAAACACACACACATACACTCTCTCTTTGTTCCCGTCACTCACACAGACACATGCAATGACAAGAAAAAGCATGTGAACCCTTTGGAAGTACCTGGTTTTCTGCTTTAACTGGTCGTAAGATGTGATCTGATCACTA
This sequence comes from Seriola aureovittata, assembly GCF_021018895.1. Lineage (NCBI taxonomy): Eukaryota > Metazoa > Chordata > Actinopteri > Carangiformes > Carangidae > Seriola > Seriola aureovittata. The sequence goes on along the minus strand of NC_079381.1, from coordinate 17,361,135 downwards.
TCTGACATACAAGTACAGACAAACACAGTGTACTTACAGTAATAACATGCAAGCAGTTAAGCCTGCACTGATGGTTTTTGTTGTACAACAGCAGTTTCCTCTGTGTTCATGCAACCACAATAAACTCATGGGCAGAGATGTTCCAGTGTGGGAGTTCTTTCCTACTTCACTGAGCATCAAGCGTTGTGCCTTATATGCACTTCAAGGGAGAGTAGCCACAGCACTAAATCATGTCCATTCACCGACAGTTTGTCAAACTGTGGACTGACTCTGATCTAAACTCTTTGAGATGACTTTGTAACCTTTACAGCTTTATTCTGAAAGGATTACAAAGCTAAAAAGCTCTCTTTTTTTGGAAGTCATGGTTCAGATCAGCAGATGTAAATCAAAGTTGCTCTAACCCACACCTCCAATCTGGTTTTATTGATTGGACCTAGCGTTTGCTGACGCCGTTAGCTGACGGGCTCACATACTTTCTCCAACATACACTGTGAATGTTTGAATGATGTGTTTGATTGTGTGTGCTTGTTTTTGTAACTTCGATGAAGATATGACGATATTTCAAGATACATTTTATACATAAATGCAGATAATTTTAAAGGTTTCTTTCTGCTATAGCATATTTACTTACAGGAGTAAAGAGCAGAGGACACAGCATTAATGCACAGTCCCCAGCAGCCCACTTCTACTCCTCTTTCATATGTGGCGTAGGCTGTAGAGTTATGGTCTGCGTAAGGATTCCCCTTGTATACAATCTGTAAAAAAAGAAAAAGAATTTGAGGAAGAGAGTGTAAAATGCATAGCACCTTTTCAAGGGGAGAAACAGTGGTAAGACTTTATAATAGCTGGAATTCACAGTGTAATTTGTTTGCTGCTGGTACAGTGGAAGAAAACAGGACTGTGGGGAACAAAGAAAAAGAACAACAGGAGAAAAGGAGAAATAAATGAAACTCTTAAGTATCTTTGGAATTACTGGGCAACAGTTCTGGTAATTTACATTACTGTGTAATGTAAAATGCATGCTGCTGTTTTACTCATTAACAAACATTACTGCCAAATGTATGAGAAACTATATTTCATTACAATCGTTTCCGTCTGAATTTAAGAAAAACTACATTATACGAGAATATAACTTATAGATGTAGGTGGATCAAACATACTTAATCTTTAATGTTTAAGTTCTTTCGTTGCATGTTTAAGTGCAATTACACAGTAAGAATAAAGTATGCAGGCTGTAATATCAAGTGTTGACTGTTCTCATCTTTTAATTCTTTAATTACACAATAAGAACAAGGTTGTAAACAACATTTTCCCCAAACTTCAGTTTTGTTTAGAGTGTAAATGTGCAGTTGGTACTCCTCTGTTTCCCAAAGTCTTTCATCGTACCTACATTTAAGTAGTACCAGATGGAACCGGTATTCATCGGTACCTGATTCAGAAAAGGAAATTACACTGCGAACCACAGGCTGTAGTACAAAGTGTTACGGAAACACAGAAGCCGAATGATCATTAACGCTGAGGAGATCCAAGCACACAGACTCCCTAATACAGATATCAAATGTTGGCCAACCTCTTTAACACATGCTTTTATCTTTCCTTTCCTATTAAAAGAGTCAAATTCCCTTTAACTCGCCAGGGAGCCACTGCCTATACATTTCCTATCCCTGATAATAATGCCTGCAATTTTATATTACGTGTTGGTGCATTGGGTCTTAGTGAACCGTGGCAGTGATGTGTGCGTCATGGTGGGAAGTGCATCCTTTGATCAGCATGCACACTGTGAAACTGAAAACCATTCATCATTATTACACATGTCACCAGAAGATTACACACAACAGACTATTCCCGGACCCTCACCCTCCATCTGCCCCCACAGAAACAGGGATTAATGGAGCTTATTGCTTTCATTTCAGGTCCTTTTGTCACATTGCCTCATTTGACATTGAGTCATATTTAGGGCTAATAATAACGATTAATTTCATTATCAAATAGTTTACTCACGATAAGTTGTTTATTGTATGAAATATCAGAAAATTATGAAAAATGCCTCAATTTCCCAGAGTCCAAGGTGATGTCTTTTTGCTCATTTTGACCAAACGTTGAAAAATAATCCCAAAGATATTCAATTTATAATAATATAAAGCAGAGAAAATAAGTAAATTGTCACATTTGAGAAGATGGAAACAGATTTTTTTTTGCTGTTAAACCAACATTAGTGAATTATCAAATAGTTTAATCGACTAATCGACCAATTGTCTCAATTCCACAACGTTATCTTGCAACAAAAATACATTTACAATATGTCGTAAAATATAAGATTTACATACATTAAGGAATGATTTGATATATTATGATATATGCTTTTTTTGATAAATCTGAAGCTACAACCAGGAGATGGTTAGTTTAGCTTAGCTTAGCTTAGCTTAGCTTAGCTTAGCTTAGCGTAAAGACAGAAAACAAGTTGTATCTCATTAGCTTTGGTTTGGAAAGAAATTATCTCAGCGACTCGGTGCACGCAGAGTTCAGTGGCACTAACGACTGTAATTCATTTCAAATGTGTAACAGTGCCTGGAAAAGTGATGTGAAGCAGTGATCAGGAGCTCTACACAGAACTGGAACAGGCAGAAAGCAGTGATGGGGAATTGTAATGTGAAAGACCTTTAAACTAATTTTTTTTTTGTTTTTTTCAGTGACTTTTTGAAATGCCTGGAGAGACACCCACAAATCATTACCTGTCCCATAAAATCCGTGAAGAAGAGCATATTGCAGAGGAAAGCGGTCCATCCGAACAGGTGACTGACACACAGGCAGCGGTAGTGACTCGGCATGTTGATGACGGCTTTCATCAGCGACCTGAAATTCATCTTCTTCTGGGCCTGCAGATACACACAAACATCGCAGACATCACTGTCAACAGCAACAACACTGACAGGACTAAAAAACCCATAAAACACAAAACAGCTTGTCCTCTGATAGCACTCATTATTCTCCTGGTATCTAATTGTCTAGTGGCACTTAAGCCCACGATTGACGACAGTTCAAAAGATCCATCACTGAAAATTTTTTTAAAAAAGGGATTCAACATAAGGATCTCAGAGGACTCACATTAATGACTTCACTCAAGGGTTGAAAGGACTTTACGAAAGAAGATTAAAGGCCATACTTGAAAAGAAAAAGGAACCAATGAACCTCTTAAAAACAATCAATTACATCAGTTTTTTGAAATATTTTGATTCCTAGAGTATTCACAAGAGCATTGAACAAAGAGCATGAACCGTCTTTATGAGGAAGATGATACAAACTCTTCTGACAGCTTCATCTCTTTTTCAACAAAACATATTTAACATACTACAGATCGTTGATTGATGATAATCAATTTTTGTGCGGAGTTCATCAGCGCTCACTCACTGCATCAGTGTGTGATGCAAGAAACTGTTTCACATGTAAATTCACAATGGAGGAAAGCGTATTGCAGATTTTGTTTTTTTGGCAAACCACCAGCTAAAGAGAGCACAAATGAAGTCCAGCCTTCGCAGGAGAGCAGCATCGTTTTCGTTTGGTGGTAATTTTTCCTCGGGGACGAGGACCCTGCTGTTAACAGGTGTCAGGCTAGGATTGACTTGGCGGCATTTGAGGAGCCTCCTCAGCCACCCAACGTCAATTTTCCAGCCAGACGTTTTGGGAAAGAAACTTTCAGGCGTGTATTCACACCAACTGGGTTCGCTAAATGGAAGTGGCTTCATTACATGACGCAGTGTGGTCCGGTTGTGTGTTTTGCCTGCGTGAAGAGGAAACAGAGGGAAACCTGTTGAATCGGTGCCCCTTCACCTTCCCGAGGAGCAGGGCCCAGGCCGTCCTGACCTCCAGCTCAAAATGCAAGGCGATGTCACCAGAGAGTCTTGTGTCACAGTTCAAGTTGAAGAAACATGTCTATTTAACCTCCATCCACAAACAAGAGCTCTGTTTACAGTAGATGAAAAACTCATAGTAATGTCTGTGCCTGCTCATCTCTGTGGCCTCATCCGAGCGCATCCACACTGAAATATTTCATCAACTATTAGATGATCTTCAATGAGATCTTGTATCCTAATGAATCCTTATGATTTCGGCGATCCTTTGACTTTTCCTCTAACGCCACCATGAGGCTGACATTTGTGGTATTGAGTAAAATGTAATGAACTTGTCTCTCAGCTCTCTTTTTACTGTCTTAAAACTGTGTAGTTATGTTTTTCATCACTTCAGCGGTTTTATTCTCATGCTCTTTTGAGTGGTTGAGTGGTTTTGAAAATTGATTGATGAATAAATTACCTCTTACTATGGACCTCCTGCATATCACATACCTCCTTGTTTGGCTGTTTGGCACTGGAGGTCACTGAGTTGGCCTCCCCCAGAGCAGAGAAAGACCTGGGCCTGAGGTCTGGGACCGACGCTGGGACTACAGGAGAGACGGGCTCTTTAGCCAGCGCTCCGTAACCATTGCTGTTGGACCCCAGTAGGCGGAGGGCACTGGGAGGTGAAGGGTCAGAGGCGGATGGGTCCTTGCCCAGAGGTTGCTCTGGAATACTGAAGAGATGCACAGTGAGGAAGATGCCCCAGGTAAATGCTGAGAAGAAGTAGATGACTTGGTACTCAGAACCCAGCAGCTGACCCATCACAGAATGACCCCAGTCCATAGCTCCCACCAGGTAACCAAACGCTCCACCCAGACCTGGAATAGACAGACGCAAAGGTCAAAAGCAATGTACAGACTTGCTTTCCACCGGCTCTTGGTGAGTAAAGGAATTAAGGACCAACAAACATGCTGGACTCCATCTGATCCAGACAAATTTATTTTGGCTTCGTCTCACCAAAAGAAATGCTGCCAATATTAACTTTTTCATGTTCTCTGGCTAATTTAATTTGGAGTTTTGTGCAATTTTGTGAACAATTATTTTCTTTTTAAATGCCATAGACTTGATGCATTGTCCTTCACACTGTCTGATCAGTCACTGAAAAAAAAACAAAAAAAACTCTTGTGCCAAATCAAAAGCACTTAGGTTTTAAGGGGAGAGATTGCGTTAATAGTGAATTGTGCGTGGCGTCATTTTTCAAGGACGCCACTGTGCCTTCTGTTATTATTAGTCGTATGGCTTCTGCTGTACCTCCTGACTGCTGCTGCAACTGAGTTTCAGCTTATGTTCGAGAGCCCTCTGATGCTTTTATACTCTCTCCCATCTTTATGAAGTCTCACAATTTACTCGGGCAGTTCCTTATCACGTGGCACAATGTTGCATTAGACACAATCAAGGCCAAAGCTGAGAAAGCCGCAGTGTTCACAGGTATGTTTATAACCGTGTCCATGCATTGGTCTCAATTGGAAATCACAGGTGCACTCAATCTTGTTGCATTGAGGTTCCACGGTCTATCTACATTGTTGGTTTTTAATTATGCTAATACCCTACAGTTAAGCTTAATAAATATAACAATGGCACAATTATTGTAAGATCATCATTTAATATTTCAGTGATATTACACAGCGGTGTTCTCAGTTTTATTGTTTTAATGTGATTCAATTGCTGAACAATTAGGAAATGATCTCTGCTTACATCAAATAATGACTACCGTGTATTTATTTCAGATCAGATTTCAAATCAAATGTTTTGCTTCATTTACTTATAGACACAGCTAAACACTTTAGACGATATGAGTCAAACTCAATATGCAGCCAGTAGATGTGGCCCATCAGGAATTTGTTTGTTACAGGCTCACTGATTTCTCTCAGAAGGAAAACAAGTCTCTCCGCTCTCTCTCTCTCTCTCTGTTCTCACTGGCTTTCATTAACAACGCATTCTCCTCTCCTGACTATAAAAGGAAAGTTAAATGCTGAGGCCTGACAGCTCCAAGAAAGGTGAGAGACTGAACGCTTCTTAGTGTCATACATGTGATATAATATGGACAGATGGAAAGAAACTCTCATTCAATCTTCACAGCTTTACAGGCTGATTGCCCGTACAGTACATGAATAAACAGCCTGTTTGTTAGTCTGCAATGTAGTGGATCTGAAAGCAAAATATTTCTCTTGAGGTAGAAATTCATGTGTTGGAGGATAAAACTGATGCAGGCGGAGCCCTTGTGATGATGCTTGCCATAAATTGTGATCGCACGCACGCACGCACGCACGCACACATGCACACAATGGGGTTCAACCCATAAACATGCAGTAAATGAAAAGAAAATCACAAAATGAAATAAAAAATTGATTTGAATCAAGTGAAATTGATTGGTTGATCGACTGACTAACTGATTGATTGATTCAGTAATTAACTTTTGCAACTGCTGCCTCCTGAGAAGATATGCAGTCCTCTACTGTTGGCCACCAGTAATGGAAGCTATTTTTCTACATTTTAGCCACTGGCAGGTGAAGTAATAACCACTTCAGGAGTCACGCTTCACTCGGAACATTGCTGTTTGTGCGTTGCATCAAACACCCTTCCCTGATTCAAGATCCTTCTCCGCTTTCTTTGTGTGATGTTTATGTCAGATTAAGTGTGTGCCTCTCCACTCGCGCAATAACTCTGAACTTTTTATTGCAGTGCAGTGCAACAGAGCAAAACAGGACATCACTGTGGCTCACTGTGGATACCCTCAAAAATATACACAGAGAGATTGAAAATGAGGGAGGAAGAGATTTGTTATAAGCAAGGTGCAATTTGGTTTAAATAAGCCATCAAGTATCAGTTAAACTTAGGTGGTTTCATGTTGCTGCACGGTCGAACGAGGTCAGGGTTCTCACTCAAGAAGCTCATATACATTTATGGAAACAACATAAACAACAAACTTTAAAAATGATGTTTTTACTGAGTCAGAGTTTACAGCCATGCTAGCATGTGAGGCTCAATGAGCTAAATGCTAACATCAGTAAAACGTTCACAATGACAATGCTAAGAAGTGGCTGTTTAGCAGGAATAATGTTTACCGTGTTCACCATCTTAGTTTAATGTGGAGGTGTACGGTACTTAGCTTGGACAAAATAGTTGAACTAAACTTAACAAATCAATTTGAACAGCAGAGGCTGATGGGAATGTCAATCGTTTAAGTATTGGACAAATTCAAATTGTGACCTGATGACGGTGCTAGAGGAAAAGCTAAGAGATCACCAAGGCCTCTACATTTTATCCTGACAGGACCATGGATGCTATAACAAATTCCACAGCAATCCATTCGATAGCTGTTGAGACATTTCACTCCAAGCCACAGAACTCAACCTCATGGTGGCACTAGATGAAAAGTCAGGGGATCACTAAATTCTTTAGGATTCATTATCTGGGCACCATTAAGCGTATGTGCAAAATCTTTTATGGAAAACCATCCAATAATGGGTGAAATATTTGTCCCTGCCAAAGTGGTGGACCAACTGACACTGCCATCCACAATCCACAAGTGGCATTAAGAGCAGAGGTCAAGAGTGTGCAAGTATAGAAAAGCTCAAGTACGTGAATCACAGAGAAATACACTACAGTTCCTGCTCCCTCCTCTTCAAACCTCACATACCAGTGGTGGCAGGGGCGTCTAGAGAGTCATGTGCCTGGCCTCTGTCTCTCTCAGCCCAGACCCATGACTGCAGCACATGACTAGCTCAGGGGTGGATTACTGTCTGACTAGCATGCTCACACCACCCGGTGCCTGCTGACAGCTGAGCGCACCACTGGTGCACACACCAAAAACATCATCTTGCCCCCGAGCAGCGTTTGAAGAAATATTTTCTTCATTCTGTACATTTTTGGGCATTTTTCAATGGACTCACTTGGAACTTATTTGTTGGTGTTATGGTGGCTTATAGGCAGAAAATACTATTTTCATATCCCACAAATTATGCAATCCTCAGCCTTGCAATCTTAACTAAACAAAAGTCAAATCAGCCAATGTAAAAACATAGTTAGTATTACTTGTACGTATATCAAAAGGGGACTGATTTGGCATCTGAAGGACTTTGTTACACAATAAAGTAGGGTCGGGTGGCGGGTGATGGGGTGGTTGGGGGATGCTTTCAAATGTTTCCATAAGTGGCCATCTCAAAATCTCTCAGCAATTATCCAGGATGTCACATATGAAACTGCAGGTTGTTCACCTCAGCTACATTTAGTGCTCTTGATGTACCCTTTAGAAAACATGGTGAAGATGCCAGAAATCTCTATTTATAGTCTGACGCTTGGAGACCCTTTGCTGCATGGAGTATTGTTTCACCCTTCTAGCCATACAAAGGTGAAGTGCAGATGGGTCAATCCATCGAGAAAAACAATCTGAAACATGGAAGTGTGTCTGTATCAGAGTGGCTGAGGAAAGCACAAGGTCAGAAAGGCAACCAAAAACCCCTCTAAGATGTTACACACTTGGATCTGAAACAAGTGGCTCATGTTCAAAGAGCATCCTAAATGCAAGAGTGAGCCAAACTTACTGTGTGTAATTTTCTAAGAGACTTATTATAAAAGGAAACATTTGGCTGCATTTGGTTATTCTAAGCCGATAAAACCGAGAGGGGGATATTTTACACGTGGGTCACTATATTGACAAGATTTCAGTCACAAATTCATGAAACAATTATCAAAATGAGTTTATTTACTCAGAGTTCAGTTTTTGTATTTATTTTTTTTAAAGAAGAAGCTTGGTAGAGATGAGCGAACTGACATACACGTAGTCATTTCATCATTTGTCAATACATAAATATTCATCGAAGCAGCTTTAAGTTAAAGGCCTGCTGAGCACAACAGGGTTAATATTTTATCTCTTCAACTATCTTTCAACTCTCAACTCGTGTCTTTTTTTTGATCAGATAAAACAAATGAGATATAACTAATTAATTAACTAAGTTAATTAGTGAGCTTTAAAGGTGCAGATAGGGAGATTTTCAGAGTCAGGCTAGCTGTTTCCCCCTATTTCCAGTCTTTATGCTAAGCTAAGCTGATCGTCCCTTTCATATATTGAGCATACAGAGATGAGAGTGGCATCAGTGTTCTCATTTAACTCTTGGAAAGAAAGCATTTTTCACAAAACGCCTAACTGTGTCAGTGCCCCTTTTCCTGTCAAGGGAGACCATGCACCTCGACCACAGTCTCACTGGTAACGCAGGCAATACACAGCAAGTGCTGTTCCTACTCACCAGTCCTCGCTCAGCCACACCACAAGAAGATCCAGTTTAACTTAGAGAATCGTTGCCATAAAACATGAGCATGTGTTATGAGAGCTGCTCAGCTACAAAATGCCCACGAGGCAGCTATTACCACGGAAACTCTCACCAAACAAACAACTAATGCTGCTTAATTCAGAGCAAATCCGCCGCCGAGGAAGGATTTATGACAGAAAAAGGCACAAATAGACATAAATATTAATGTGGACCAAGAATAACAGCAGTGTATGTGTGTGTGTTTATGTTCAGTGTGACAAACCTGTGAGTAGAGCATGGTAGTGCAGACCTCGTTCCTTGTCTTGATGTGAACACACATCAAACAGGTAGGCCTTGATGGGCCCGTCGATGAAGTCAGCAGCGAAGTCAAACAGCACGACTCCGACCATCACCACCACTATGGCCCATATCCTCTTCAAGGACCTGTCACTGACTAGCGCTGCAAAACACAACAAAACATCCCATCACTCATCAAGCACAGCAGCAAATGATTTAGATAATAATATGATGTTGATACCTCTGCATGAATACATTCATTTTGTTGAACATAGACTCAAATTTGCAAATGTAATTTTTTGAATAGAGATCCACATCACCACCGGGAACAAGAATCCCAGTGGAAAAGAACAAGTACAGACACTTGGAGTTTTTCAGAAAGAAAAACTATAAAACTTTTTTTTTTACCTGAGAAAACCAATTCGTCTTACAGGTAACAATGATGATATAAAAGCTGACTGTCTGAACATCATGTTCACTCATGTTCGATGTTCTTTTCAACTGAAATGAAAGCTTTAAAATAGAAAAGGTACATAAGCTAAACATTACATCTCCTGCCACTCTGCACTGATATCTGAACTGACCTATTCTATTATATACTATTAAACAAAAGGAACAAGACCACTTGGAATCTCAAGGGCAACTCATAGGCAACGTGAAGCTCTTCTTCTTCTTTCAGGTTAGACTGATAGGTGATTACAACAATGCAAACATTATGTCACAGGAAAGGATAGGACGTTATTTTCTGTGGCATTTATTACAACCTTGAGAAACACTGAAATATAATCAGCTTATCCAGCGTACGTCAGAAGAAAGAAATACTTTATAGTCCGTATGATGATTATAGTAAAGCCCAGAGCCTTTTTAATAGAAACTCCAACAACAATCAGAGCATTCAAGAACGTAAAAGTGGCTTTTAAACATGCTGATTTCTGCTTTTCTTTTGACCAAAGACACAAACCACAGCTAGTATCAATACACATTGTCTTGTATAATTATGGTTTCATTATAAAATAGACATCCCAATCTAGTGCAGCAATCATCCCCTCAATCTTTATATGGTGACTGTATTTTCAGAGTGTCTCCTAAAATGTGTAACTATATTTTTGTAGCATTCAATATCACATCCAATGATTTCTCGAATCAAAAGATATGATTGAGGTATCGAGGATGATGTATTTCAAGCCCCATGATTCAAAGTTTTCAGGATCAACTCATTCAACACCTCCCTGATCCCGTGGAGCTGCGCTGTCAGTGGGTAACCATACAGCAGCTCTGTGGCTTTGCATTAAAGCAGTTCATGTGAAAAACTTTACTCAACTTATCTTTTTTTTTTAATTTTTTAACGAAGTAACGAAGGTCACAGATTCTTTTGTGCAGAGATCTTCTCGTGATGCTGCCCGGAGCTCAGTGGATAGCCACAAAACAGTTCAGGCGTCGAAATGTCATCAGCAGTTTCCTGCTTCAAACTAAATGTACAATGAGATTTTCTCAGTCATGCCTCGTCATCTGTCTGTGCCAGTGGGCACTGACACAGAACAACCCTAACAAGTCACACGTTTAACTTCAGTCACAAGGTGTGAGCATAAGAGCCTTTCAGGACATTACATGTAACAAGTTTAATTCTCTTTTTTCCTTATGGATGTGTCACTTTTTCCCTCCAACATCTGCGAGCAAACAGGTACTGATACAGTTCAGAGCCTCCAATCAGATTAAAAGTCTAAATGGCAGGTGGAAACTGATGACTCAGAGAATGGGAAGAGTTAGTGCTCATATCCTGCCAGAAACGTAAAACCTTAGTATGTTTGCCCTGAGTTTTGCAAATATGTCACAATTATTCTTCTGTATTTCCAGAAATGAGCACTCATAAAACTGAGATCAAAGCACTGTCAAATTTCCACAGAATGTTCGACAACATTTCTGTTTCTTTGAGAGGGAAAGATCTGATTATTCATTCTCTCTTATTTCATCTGAATCAAAGGCACAGGCGCCACCAAAAAAAGATGTCACTCTATGTTATGACAAGACTAAAAATGTAACAGTACCTCCCTCTTTCTCACTGTCTGGTTCTAGTCTAGCTTTCATTACCTCAAATTCCCCTCCACCTACCGCTCACCTGAAATTACAGCATCTCCATTGAGGAACAGAGTGATTCCCAGCAGCATGAGGATGCCCAGAGCCAGGATGTAAGGCCTTCGCCGGCCCCACGTCGATCGGCAGTAGTCGCTGGCCGAGCCGATAATTGGCTGGAGCAGAAAGCCCAGGATGGGGCTGATCAGCCACACCAAGCTGTACATGCTACGGGGAAGGCCCACGCTCAGAAGTACCGGTGTGACAAATGCTGCCTCCACGGCATAGCAAAATTCCCTTCCAAACATGACCAGGCCGTGGAGGATAAGGCGGCCCCGAGAGCGTCTGGGGGGCTCCACTGCCCCAAACACAGCGCTGTCCACACTGTCCATGTAGTCCTCTTTGGACCCAGTGTAGTCTGTTGTGTGCTGGTGCAAAGATGTGCTGATGTGCTTGCCAGGCTCCGGGAGCCGACAGGCTTGGGGCCTCACGGACTGGTCCTCTGATAAAAGGGTCATGGTTGAGAGAGGGGAAAGAGGGGGAGAAGGAGAGAGGGAGAAGGAGAGGAAGAGTTAAAAGGGAGTGAAGAGGAAGGTAAAAAGAGACAAAGACGGAGTATGGGAGTGTCTCTCTCAGTCAGCCAGGTGATGGAGAAATGGCCGGATGCCCAGTCCTTTGCACTGGTGTGCTCAGCTTGGGCTAATCCTCCTCTCTACTGCATAGCTGAGCAATGAGTCCACCAGCCACACGGCTTTACTTCACATGAGAAGGTCTGCCTCCTGGTCTGAGCAGAGGAGAGCTGGGTTCAATGAAGAAGAGAATGAGAGGGGAGGAGAGAGAGCAGTGGGTGTATTTAAGAGATTACTGAATGTCTTCAGTCTTGAAGTACTGTAGTAAAGGCCCGGGGCAGTTCATGGCAGTTCATGTGAGGAATTATATGCATGTGAGTGCATGAGTGTCCTAAAGAGGGTTATTTATTACACTGTTTCAACAGCAGCTAATGATTAAACAGTGATACTCATTACTGTTCTTTTAATAGGGAGGCTTCTGCTCTACCATGTTTATCCACACTTTAATTTCTACTTTAATTAATCACTTCTTGTTAGCCAGTACTTTGGTTTATGACACATTATCTGCAAAGCTAAAGACATTCCTGGCCCTCAGCTCTAGTTTGTGTTTATTGCTTATTAGCAAATGTTAGCACGCTAACACGCTAAACTAAGGTGGTAAACATGGTACACTTCATATCTGCTAAACATCACCATGTTAGCATTTAGCTCACAGCACCATTATGCCTTACATACAGTGTCACAGAGCAGATGGTATGGCTGTAGACTCTTAGTCTTGTTTGACAGTTACTGATAATAATAATTAAAAGTTTAAAAAGTGGAAATGATTCAGAGGATCCACTCCTGTCTCCATAGCTGCGCTGTGACTTTAATAGCTAAATTAATGACTAAAGCTTGTTTAGTACATGGAAGCACTCAGTCTGATTTTGAGTGACAAGTAAAAGTGTGTGTGTGTGTGTGTGTGTGTGTGTGTGTGTGTGTGTGTGTGTGAGAGAGAGAGAGACACTGTGTGTGACTGAATGTGATTCCTTATTCTCATGTGGTTGGTACCAGGAAACTCAGTCTTGTGCAGATCTGAGTCTTCAGGGCTCCAGGGAGGACAGCAAATCCTCATCAATAAAGTTAAAAGATTGTCTGAGATGCATAGTTTTTGCTCATTGCCTCTCGTTAGTTATTGCATGTGTCATCTGATCATCATGTGCTAGTCTGAACTTTTTCTTTTTTTGCCTTTGCAGTCAGTGAAGTGAGATAATGCAAAGGAACACCTTCAAGCAATGGGGCTGTTGTATTTAAAGCGATTTCTGGAAGAGACGACAAATAAAAGAAAATTAAAATGAGTGATTGTGACAGCGAGGAGACAAGAGGATACCTTTATGAGTCATAAGTATACAGAAGAACTTTTAGTACAGTGTGCACCTTACAGTGCATATAGGGAGAAAATAGTGCCAAAGGGAAGGGCTGTTTGATGGCAAGATAAAGCAATGAAAATATTAAGAATAAAGCTTACACTTCAACTGATAGCGGCTTTTTTCAGTCAGAATTTTTTAAAAGTGGCTAAAACAGTGACCCCTCGTTGCCCTATGGATGGGGGCATTGTCACCCTGGAAGAGACCGCTTCAATCAGGATAGAAATGTTTCATCTTAGGATAAAGGTCATCACTCAGAACAACTTTCCCTTCAAGGAGACAAGTGGATCCAAACCATCCACACATTCCCACTTGTCGAGGATATTGCAAAGGATGAATCGGATCATGTCAGCTTTTTCCACATGTTGTACAGTAGTAAAACAACTTCATTTGCAGAGTAACTACAGTTAAATAACTGTTATGGAGTAAAAACTACAATATTTTCCTCTGAGATATAATGGAGTAGAAGCACAAGTAGTGTAAAATGGAAATACTCAAGTAAAGTACAAGTTCTTCAAAACTGTACACATTCATTAGTGGAAGGTGCAGATTAATAATGCAGTATTAATAAATGTACTCAAAGAAAAATGTCATGTGTGTCTCATATGTTATTGTATATGACAGTATTTCAGGATTTTTATACTGATGCAACCAATGTGTAATCAGAATTTCACTGTCGCAGCTCATGGAGACAGAGCCAGTTTTAACTGTTTTCTAAACAGTAGGTGTTTTAATCCACTGGTTCCATATCTGGGGTCAGGAACAGTTTGAAAGGGGTCACAAGCCAAAAAGGCTGGAAACTGCTGGTTTAACCTTTAGAAATATATTGTATGTAAGCTCTATACTAGCATGTTTTAAAATCTTAATCCGTGTCTGTGGTTTGTGGCTGCTGTTCAAAATCTGACTTGTTACGTGATGTTTTACGGCCAATCAGACGTTGCAGGCCGGACTAGCACTGATTTCCAGGATTATTCCGGTGGCTTTAATTTAAGGATTTAGGTCTAGAGAAAAGATCATTCAGCACTGCAAGGTTTAAGTTGTTTAACATAACAGAGACATGTGTTCAAAGTGAAGTGTTGAAACAGACAAAGAATGTTTTTGTGCCTCTTAGTTTGCGCACGCACTGTGTATCTCTTTGTGTGACTGAATCCTAATGATATTCTTGTGATTTACAAGGCCGGTCTGCTGATTCTGAGAACGACGGACAACCGACCTTTCCAAGCAAACTATCTTTGATGATGGTCAATTATGCCTGCTGACGTTTACAGTGATGAGCAAGCCGGAAAGGCCGGTTTAAGATCATGGCAGCAGTTACCTTTGTGGCTCCACTTCAGCTTCAGAACAACAAGGTAGTCACAGATCAGCGCCCTAACTGTGAGGAGAATAATGAACACAATTGCTGTGAGAGTAGGTGAAGTGTAAGTGTAATTTTCAACACTCTCTTTAATGATATTTCATTACAGGCTCGGATTTCTAGCTTATTCTGCATATTGTTGTCCAAAAGATATTACATTGCTACACTCTGTAAAATGTTCCTTCATGATGAAGAACACAGGCTCTGTAGTTAGTCTTCAATTTGTTGTCCTGCTGCAGTAAATACTCATTTATGCACAAAAACTGCACCTTAAATTAGTCTCCAACATCTCCTGTCTGAAGTCAACAAAAAGATATTCAAAGATTTACGTCATCAGTAACAACAATTGGGCTTGGTGTTCATAGCTACTGACAGGCAGGAGAAATGTGAAAGTATTGAGAGATGGGCTAACTCATTTTTGGGGATTCATGGGATTTGTTGACAGTAACAGAAAACAGTGCCAGTCTTACCCTTCAACATTTTATATGCAGGACTTTTACTTGAGATGGAATATTTTAACATGTGCTATTGTATCTTTTAAGGATCTGAACACTTTGCTTTACAGAAACACAGGACTCCGCTCATCAGCAGGTGTCACAAATTTACACACAATTTCAGTTCACACCAATGAAGTGAAAAAGGAAGCATCCTCAAATTTACATTATCAAGGAACCGGCTAATGGTTTCAACACCTCACACAAAATCCAGTGACTGCTCTGGAGGCTGATGAATGTCCAGGGTGCGGCACTAATCTCCTCCACACATGCTTACATGTTGTGTGCCACAAATACAAACAGCTGAGGAAGGCTTCCTGCCTGCCAACACAGAGGCTTGTGATATGAAATCACTGGCAATGGATGAGCCTTTGATTAGAGAGGGTTCCACCCTGAGTCCTGTCTGTAAAGCTGCATGATGCAACAGCAAACTATGCAAATTTTGGTCCAATCTGTTTCTCCATTGTGTTGGATAAGCTGAAGCATCCTGCCTAAATCAAGTGTTGATGTTTTGAAGGAATAAATTGGAACTATGCGATCATCAGATAATAGAGATTATAAAAAGGAGAAAGCTCAAAGCAATAATTTGATATTTTGGGAAATATGCCTATTTTCTCTTCTGTGTAAGGTTAGATGAGAAGACTAGACTAGATTGGAGACATCTTTAAAACAATACTTTTACAGGAAATTTGATTATTTGCTTTCTTGCCAAGAGTTAGATGTGAAATTCAATATCACTCTCATGTCTGTAAATATAAAGCTGAAGACAGCAGATGGTAGATTATTTTAGCATAAAGGCTGGTAACAGAGGGGGATACATTTTATGGCAACCAACCCAATAATTTGTTGATTTACTTTTTTCTGGATCAAAGATAAACAAACTGATACACTGACATTGCCATTCAGAGCAACATGTATGCTGCTAATGAACTGCTAATTCATTAGTTAATGAAAATGTAAAGAAGTTTTGTTCTTCTGTGTCTAAAGATGTTCAATGTTAGAAAGCAGAGAATCCCATTTTCGACTAACTGTTAAAAGGTCAACTCCACATCATTGCTGCAGGAAATCTAAGCCACAGGGACATTTGAACAGATTAGTTCAACCACACTTGAAAACTTCCTAATTACACCCTTAGAATTTACAAATTTTTTGAACTTCACGCCGAACTGACCACACTCAAGACTCACTTCAGCTGGCTGGTCAGTCCTCA
Organism: Seriola aureovittata; assembly: GCF_021018895.1. Lineage (NCBI taxonomy): Eukaryota > Metazoa > Chordata > Actinopteri > Carangiformes > Carangidae > Seriola > Seriola aureovittata. The sequence continues at coordinate 17,344,596 of NC_079381.1, read as the reverse complement.
GTTCTTATCTTACTGGACTTTTGAGCAGCCTGTGATACAGTGAACCACCACATCCTGCTATCTTGGGCAAATGTCTTTCTTGGTTTGAATCCTACCTCACTGGGTGCCCCTTCAGTGTGTCATGGCAAGGGGAAACGTCCTCATCCCATTCCCTTCCCACTTGAGTGCCCCAAGGATTGGTACTTGGACCCCTCCTCTTTGCCATAAACACCACCTCCTTGGGTCCAATTATCTCCTCACATCGCTTCTCATACCACTGCTATGCAGACAACACCCAACCATACCTTTCATTTCCGCCAGATGACCTCATTGTCTCTGTGTGGATCTCGGCCTGTCCCTCTGACATATCCATGTGGATGAAGGAACGCCACCTTCAATTAAATCTCTCTAAGACTGAACTCTGAGTCATACCAGCCAATCAGTCTCTTCATCACAATATCAATATCAAAACTGCTTCTTCATCCCATCATGTTTGATAACCAGCATTCCCCTCTCTCTCACGCTCTCTGACCATGTTGCATCCGACCTTACTTGACTCAGTACACCACCCAGCTCTTGGTCCAGGCCATAGTTATCTCTCACCTCCATTACTGCAATGCTCTTCTGGTGGTCAACATGCCTAACTAGCACTTACAAATCACTTTCTGTGCACTTTTTTTTACTTTATCTCCTAGCACTTATTAATAAATGCAGTACTTAGTACTTAGGCCCAGGTATCCTACTGCACTGAGGCTTTAGTGATGTTCAGCACTTGTAAGTTGCTTTGAATAAGCGTCTGCCAAAATCAGTAAATGTAAATGTGATGTAAAATGATACAGTGCAACATATAGTACATAAAAACAATATGGCAGACCAAAAAAGATGAACTTCAGGTAGATTTGAAATCTCAATTGAAGACAGGATTTAAAAGATGATTACTCCTTGTGATGCTTTGTTCTTCAGTTTCATTGACAATGGACCTGATCGAGGATGATTACTCTCAGTTATGGTACATTTGTATATATGGTACATCTACTACCACCCCAACTCAGAAATATCGATTCATTCCCCCATTTCAAATCACAACTCAAAACACATCTGTTTAAAACTGCCTTTTCCATCTGATGCCAATTGCACTGTCACTTTTGTATTGTTTTTATTTTTATATTTCATTTTTATTGTTGTTAATTAATTCTTAATGTGTTTTTAATCTCAATTTGTGTAACTGTGTACGGTGTCCTTGAGTGCCAAGAAAGGCGCATTTAAATAAAATGTATTATTATTATTATTATTATTATTATTTGATCACAGAGTGAACAATCATTTTCTTTGTGAAGGACATGATTAAGGAGGCAGAGTTCCAGTAATAAAGAGCTTTCCTTCATTTAATGAAAATCTTCAGGGAGGCTGAAGACAAGACAGTGTGTTGAATGAGCTGTAAAGATCTAAAAGTAGAAGTAAGGGAGCTTCATCACGAACAGGATAACTGAAGCTCCCGGGTTTATGAACTATGAATGTGATATTCTAATACTGAAAGTCAAATATTGCCTTTGCACGACACGCAATAGTAATACTACAAACATTCATTTCTAATCTTAGCATCCGTGCCATTTCTCTTTTTATAGCCATACTGCATGGCTCTATAAAGCTATAACCTCCGACCTCCAACCTGAACAACCTACATGTTGACTTGGTAGCTCTACACACAACATAACCACTTCCTCGTTTGGTACAGACAAGTAATCTGACTGGCGACTGCTGTGCAACCATAGGGTTGACAGTTGTGGTTTTAAGTGAAATGTCTTGAGAGCTGTTGGATGGATTGCGGTGAAATGTGGTGTTTTTCTTTTTTAATACTTTAATTTATTGGGGTTTCAGTTTTATAGACTGGCAGGGGCACCAATTAAAAATATATTTAAAAGATATGATTTAATATGTTGATCTATGCATCTGCAGGCTTTGTAGTGTTCTTATATCATTGTTTACTGCACTGCTTTTGTGGACTTGAATGCTTTTAGATACATTTTGAAAAAAGATTCATGATTAATTTAACTTCACACAAATGAGTCAGTTATACTGTATAAGTTGCAGAATAAATTTGAAGAAGATCTGTGTGCCCTTTCAGGAAGTCTGCCTGTCTGGCTACTGGGAATAATACACAGATCTCTCCACCTCCTAAACCACTAGTCCTGATCTACAAGTTCTTCACCATACAATGAACTTACAAGGGCCCTTTTGTGGTTTGTTACAGCAGCACTTTAAGCTAATCAAGTGATGATGCATGTGATCCTATGGGGAGGAGCTGATCAGGAACAGAAAGGTGGGAGCAGTCAGCAAGGACACAGAGGGAAAAGGTTATTTTAAGTTTCCTGAGTGATGAATATTGATATGAAAGAAAATACAGGCATGACTCATCGCCTCTGAGACTCACATATGAGGGCATATTGACATATACAGTGGACATGCACATCCATGTATGCCATCATCTTGCTGTCTCCAGTTTCTGATCGTCCTTCTGTCATCATAACTGAACAAGTACATAGCAGCTCATTGCACTGAGGGATACTGTTTTATCAGACAGGCTTTAATAGAGCTGAAAGACTGAGTTCATGATCTGATCAGTAGATCACCAGAAATCTAATCAAGTTTGACAATAGTTATAACTGTTTCAGTCTTTTAGCAAAAATGCCAAACATTTCTTGATTAATGTTTTTGAATGTGAGGAATTGAAACTTTTCTTTGTTGTGTAGAGTAAAGTGAATATCCTTCTGATGATCTGATAAGAAATACGGGAGCTGTGGGAAATTAAAATGGACATTTGTGGCTATTTTTGTGACATTTTATAGGCCAAACAATTCACTGACTCCTCATGAAAATAATAGATAGTGAAAATAATCATTAGCTGCAACCTTAGACGCTGTAATAAACATCTTCTCACTGCAGTAATTGTGTTCACAGTTTAGTCTATCACTTAAAAGCAGCAATTAAAATGACAAATGGGCTGTTGCTAGAATGCTACCAATGCTAATAAGCAGCTCCTAGTCAAAATTGGGCTCCAGTTAAATGCATTTCCATAATCACATTCAAAAACACCACCCCACATGTGCAATTAAGTCTATAATCTAGCTACTTATGATAGAATGTGTGGTGACATGTTAGGGCTTAAGAGCTTCAAATACTTTTCATGTCTCCTCCATATGCTCACTGAACACCGACTGCACAATGGAGATCAAAACTGTACAATTCAGCTTAAATATACGTTAAACTGTGTTTGAGGCAAGCACTAATCTTATGGCGTATGCCCTTGTGTTTGGCCTGGCAAGGTGAGAGTCAGATGTTTGGAATCACAGCACAGACATTCCTCACATACTTGCGTGCCTTAAAGTCTTATACTTCAACAGATGTATGTAATAGTAGGACTAAAGCCAACAACTGTATTGATGTAAGATTGATAGGAGACAGCCTGGCGTTAAAAGGTTGAAAATAATTATGTAATCTTCAGCAATGTGTGACATGACACACATCTTCACACTCTGAGAAAAACCATTGTAGACCACTGTAGGTTACTTACTAACAAGCAACCTGTGACCATGCTGGGAACAACGAATACCCCATCCTTACAGTGCAAGTCACAACGTCACAAAAAAACAAAAACAAACATAATAATATGGCTCACACATCATCAATTTAAAATAGTATGTGGACACACAAAAAAATATGGGGCTGGCATATTAGAGACACATGACAACAGAACATGACATAGGCTAACTTCAGCTTTCTAGTATCACTGACCTTAAAGAAATAGCTTTGACATTTCAGCTTTCTCTCCAAGAGTTAGTTCAGAATATTGAAAGCAGTCACACGTCCACTAAAATTGGCACCTGGAGACAGTTAGCTTAGCTTAGCATTAAGACTGGAAGCATGATAAGAAGAGCTAGCCTGGTTCTGTGCAAAGGTAGAATCAGGCACAGTGATGTATACTGACTGCAGCCAAGGAATAGTTCTAGCATGTAAGTCCTTATTAGGGATGTATATGATTAACTGATAATCATTGAATTGCCTTTGATAATTTAATTGATAGAAAATATATTAACTGACAGAGATGAGAAAATGTTTTTTGTAGTTTGTTGTAGTACCTGATTGTGACACTAGGTGGTGCCTCTTACTGTTTAATGAGATGGAGTTACAAGTGTATTTTTTAATTATCAATAAAGGAAATAGTTTATAAGTTTCAACTCTACTCCCCGTAAAACCACAAAATGTTGCTTTCAATCGCTATCATATTTGTATTACTAACACAATATCAATAATAATAAATCATTTTTTAAATATCACAGTTCTTGTCAATACCAGTATATCACAACATCACTTGTCTGAAATTACATAAGTCCTATGAAATTAAAATTTTTCATTGGAGTCAACAAGGTCTCAAATATACACACCATGCCTGTTGATTGGTCACAATCATTGGTTTGCAAAAAACAAAAAACTTCACAGGATAACCTTAATTATTTCAGTTTTCAGTTAATTTGTGTAAGCAAATTAACACAGCGACTCTGGCACCAGGTAATACACCAACACAGACAACGAGCTGTGGGGACACTCAAAGAAGAGGAAGAACGAAGGGTTAATAGGGGCCCAGAAGCTAATTTTTTGCCACAAGGCGTTCTTTTGAATTAATTAATTTATCCATATATGCTGTCAACAGATTCCATTAGGAAGATTTCTTATTTATTTATTATAATTAGTTCTAATGATTCACAGTGAAGTGTAGTGATTACCATCTTGTCCTTGAAAAGATATGTTGATGCTAAGTTTTTCAAATGCCACTTTTGAACTGATTTGAACATGACAATTCCACTAACCTCGACTCAGAGACAGATAGCACAAAACCACGGTTAAGAAATCTGAATACAGTCTGGGTAGATGCCACCAAGGGCAAGAGAGAGAGGTTTTCTTTTTTGTGTGTTTTGAATGAACTGACCTTTTAAACCTTTTCACATTTCTGCTCTCTGCTGCCTTAAAATTGAAATGTTTTGCGCTCATTTCAAACCTACATTTCAATTTTTTGATGAGACACTTTCTTCCAAGTCATGTCCTAAAAAGAAATGCTAAGAATTTGGAAACAGTCTACAGTTGTCCCGGTAGCTGAACATCATCACCCACAAGTGTTGAATGACTTAAGGTCAGTTGCCCTGACCTCCTTATGGAGTGTTATGAGAGAAAAAGCTCCAAAAAAACCAGCAAATCTTAATACGGTTCAACCCTACATTTTAGTAGACATGCTTGCTTTGATTTTAACATTATAGACTTTTGACAGAACGCAGATAGTTAGGGGTGAACGGTTGCTTGTATGAGGAGATGTCATCATCCACAGGGTCTCATCAAGGGTGTATTTTCTCACCTCTCTACTCCTTATACTGATGCCAAAAGACATATTTTAAGATTTGCTTATTGTCAGCCTCCTCCATGCTGATGATGATAATGACCACAGATATGTGGTAGATGACTTTGTGTGATAGGGCATTCTTGCATCTAAACACCTCAAAGACCAAGGACATGCTCACTGACTTTAGACAAAAGCCCTCTGCTCTAAGAGCACTACCATCAAGGGACAAGTGGCATAAGTTGTTAAAACATACAAGTACCGTAGCCGCTTCAGTGAGAACATATTGAACTTAACCCTAACTCAATGATGCTTTGCAAAAAAGCTCCAGCAACGACTGTTCTTTCTTTGCAAATTGTCAAAGTTCCATGTGGATAAAACCCTCATGACCAGCACTGACCTGTACAAGAGATAGGTAGTGCAGAAGAAAAACCAATGACCCCCCGGAACAAATAACATGGAAACCTAAAATATTTATGAATCCAGACTTGAATTTACTTGTAGCTCCTGTGGCGATGGCTAATTTAGTGTTTCAATAATAGCAGTGCAGTGCTGTCCAGCTTAAGCATGGATGTTCTGCAGGTGTTTATGAATGAAGTTCATTAATTATCACTGGGCTGCTGCCCCATGGGGCATTTAATCATTTAAAACCAATCATTTCAACTCTAAATTTGGCAGCACCACTGGGCTGCAATGAAGTGATGGAACAACTACTGCACACTGTTATTGATGAGTAAACAAATTAAAAAATCGCTAACAATCTAGTCCCCCCCCCCCCCCCCCCCCCCCGAGAAGTTTTCTTTTTAATAATAAAAAAACCCAAACTGCAAAATCCACTGGCTCCACCGTGTTTCGACTTTGTCGTGGCTGCGTGAGACGTCTAGCGTCATTTTAGCTTATGTCATCATAAGTGTAAACATACACATTGAGACATGAATCTTCTGCCAGAGTAACTCTGATCTCTGAAGCTTGAACTTTACTTGTGAATGTAAATAAATGCCTGTAATTATTGACAACTGAGCTGAGCTGATTTAAAAGCCTTTTGTTAATGTCACCTGTTTGTTTTACTTAATGATCTAATAGGTTTTATCTGTTCTATTTGCTCTCACCCTTTAATCTTTATCTTATTCATTGTTGGGTATTTTATTCATTTTCATTCTCTTCACTTTTAGTTGCCTGATTGTATTTAATGTTAACTTTGCTGAATTCTGTTATCTTGATTTTCCCATGCGAAGCACCTTGCAACTGCTAAGTTGGATGCTTTAGAAATAAAGTTTATTATGATAATGATTATTTTTCAAATCAGTGTGTGAACCTAACTTGTTAATGCTAATTTCTGTTGACAATTGATTTAAATTTATTTATGATGCATTTAATTTAATTCTGCCTCTGTCTTGACACATACAGCAGAATTATTTTTGTGTGTTTGTAGTTAGTGTGGAGGAGGAAATAGAAGCGAGAGCCTTGTTCTGTCTCCTTCTCTCTTTGATCACCTTAACTTAACGCAGCGAAATTAATGATTAAGTTGCTCTCATTTACATATTTTCTTCCAGGTTCTGATCTGTCAGAACAAACAAATGACTATGAAACGTGATTGCTCATGAACAGCACATAAAAACTACCTGTTAATCAGGCTGTCAAAGTCAACCTGCTGTGCTACGGATAAAATCATTATTCTACTGTCACAGCATTAACAGAAAAAATGAAGAAAAAAAAGAGGGCAAAAGGATAGCAGTTATCATAGAGAAAGATAAAGGAAATAAAAAGTTTGAATGTTAAAATACAGCCTCAAACATGTTTCTGCACCAAGACGTTTTTAATAGCATATAGAATACAACATACACAATTATATTGGCTAAAGTATGAACGTATGATGGAAAACCAGTAGTATTTTTATCATTTCTTCACCGTACCTCCCAGGAGTAAACTCCAACTGAAATAATTATTAAAATAATATAACCTAGACACAGATAAGCTCTATAAATTGGGTGAATGAATTAGGCAATTAAAAATTATGACTTTTTTTAAAGGCCATTTTAGTTTTTGCAAAACTTGATACTTTCATGTTCAGAGCTCTCCAGCTGCCATAGCTAACAGTTGTATGTGCAATCAGTGGACTTAAGGTATGAAAATGTCAAACTAAGACGTCCTGGTCTATTTATTTATTATTATTTTGGTAATTCTGACTTAATTTTATTTTTATTTATTCCGAGCTGTAACCATGTACCATGAGAGCCCACAGGATGGCCTTTCACCTTGTCCAATCCAGGCACGCCTACACTAGAGGTGTGTGGGATATGTAAACTCTGCTTATACTAGAAAACATGCGTTGCAGTAGCCTGAGAGGATTGATGCAAATGGGTGAGATGGAGAGATTTCTCAAGCTTTCAAACTACATAAATACTCAGCTCGAATGTCTTGGTCATGAAAAGAAAAGAAATTTTTCCTTTTCATTTTCCCTTATCATTTGATTCTTGAACAGTTGTGTTAGACATGATTTAGATGGCAGGTCTTCAAAGTCAAAGTTCAGTTTGATCCATCCTTAACTAAACGATGGTGCAGCCGTGGATTTTAAAACTGCTGAATTGTTCTCCTCTACAGTTTTGCCTTGGCAGCATTACACTCTACGACCCCTGCTGCTAGCATCTGGTTTATCTCTGACGATGTAAAGCCGTACTCCTCGAGGACCTTGACCGTGTGTTCTCCAATAACTGGGTCAGAGGTGAGGCACGGCTCAGCAGGAGTCCGAGAGAGAACCGGGGCAGGCCGGGGGCTTTCCTCCCCGTTGGAGTCCTTCATGAAAGAAGCTCTTTCCTGGTTATGTGGGTGGGAGCTCACCTGGTCGAAAGACAACACAGGTGTAACGCAGGCATCGGTCCCATCAAAAATCCTCGACCAATCTGCCTGGGTCTTTGAAGCAAAACGCTCTGTGAACATCCGTCTCAGCTCTGGCCAATCACTGAAGCTCATCTGAGGAGGCAACTCTTCAGCGTCCAACTGTAAGCCTATGGGGAAGAAAAGACTTACATTTAACCTCGTGGAAAAACATGAGCAAAGCAAAATTATGCAAAACAGGGAAATGTTTAACATGTTAGAGCAGTGTTCGATCACAATAGCCTGTTGATCTTTATGGAGCTCCAACTCGGTCACAAGGTATTTCACTTGAAAGGTAATTTGTTCATTTATATCTGATGTGTTAAATTATTTAAATTGCAAAGAAAGCTGCTCTCGTTTGACATAATTTATTCTTTTTTTTTTTTTACACACGTTTCTGTATAGTGAGTTCACTTTTTCAAAAGTATTCACACAGTCAGCACAACAGTCAGTGGGGACTCTGTGTATAACTTTTCATTGCTTTGACACAAAATGCATTCACTGATCACATCTTTCAAATTTCACAAATAGCTTTCTCATTCCAAATTCAACCAAAATCTCCATCTAAAACTGAACAAAACACTCAGTTACTTGAGCTCAGACTGCAATTTGCCACATTCTGATTCATCTACATCGAAAAACTGATATCAGGTGAGGGAAGTGAGCAAGAGAGGACGAGGACAGAAAATGTGATGTGAGAGAAGACAGCGTTGACAAGCACTGTCCTATACATGTATTGTATGTACTGTACTAACACATTTTGTATTGTATTACTGTATTATCTTTTGAAGCAAGCTCATCGTGCATTAGTTTAATTGGAGTTCTGTTGTTGTTGGCATGTCAACAGCACACGTGCGACACGAGTGACCACCATCTCAGAGGTTTATTTCATCTATAAAAAATGCCTCCAATTTGCATACGAACCCTTAAGTAGCTGTCTGTAGAACTGTGGTTCTATGGCACCCACAGCCATGTGCTTTCCATCTGAAGTCTGGTAGGTATCGTAGAAGGGCGCTCCGCTGTCCAACATGTTCTCTCCTCTGGAGCGGTCCCACATACCAATACTACGAGATTTCCATACAAATGAACCCACATATGCAGCTCCTTCCACCTGAAATGGAGAACTCAAGATAAGAGGCTTTTTATATCGCATGATATTATATTATGTTCTATTTCTATGCATAATAACTCAAATCTACTACATAGCACACCAAGGTGTGTGAGGCATAACTGTTCTTTTCAGCTATTCGCTTATTCCTTTATGCAGAGTGCATTAAATTCATTAAAATTGCAAACAACCCTTTGTGTACACTGCTATATACTGTATGTCAGTTCAAGGATATAGCTTTTTCATATGGCATTCATATGTCATGTGGTAATTATTGGGTATTTCAGGAAAGCTAATGAAAATACTGCACATATGGTGTCCTGCTGAATTTATAAACCACCATCTGCCTATACTCATAATGTATTTGAGTCTCCACATGTGCACAAGCTATTACAGCTGCTGCTGCTGCTGCTGCTGAATGAAGTAAATACCTTAACAAAACAATAACTGAAAGTTGGGGATGATTCTCTGAATGTGTTACATGTAGTTTTGAGTTACCAAAAAATATGAGACCACAAACAGAGAGTGGGTATTGAAGAGTGGTTATGTCTTTTTTTTTCAGTGACTAGCAAGCATGCCTCATAAGAAAAAAAGGCATTTTTCAAGTAGCTTGCCGTCCCTCTTTATTAATGTGGCTCACATTAATTAATGTGATCATTCAGTAGCAGGCAAGGAGAGAAGGCTGTTGGTCTCTCTGTGTAAATTAGAGGACTGAACATGCAACACTGGCCGCTGCTACCTTACATCACTTTAATTTTACTGTCTCCAACTTCAAATCGTTGCGAGCAAAATCAGTTATAAAATAGGACAATGCACAGGGCTACACATGGACACACTTGTCACTTGTCACATATTTACCTTATGTGTAAAAATTATTTACACTACTAGCAGTTAAGGTGCAACATTACCACTCATTTGAAGCTGTATTTCTGGCCACGTGGTGAATGTAAGTCCAATATTCACTCTCACTAAATGCTCCACAATGTTCTCCAGCTAGTTTGTGTCTGTCTGCTGTTTGGTGCTGAGCGGGTAGTGTACAGTGGTTTTGTCCAGCTTTAGAGCTGAACAGCTGCAGCCAAAAACAACGTGTGAGAGCAATGAGAGGAGACCAGAAAAGTAAAGTTGTGGGTGGGCCAGCTAAACAAGGAGCTGCAACTCTGTAAAACCAAGAGGAAGATTCTGGTGATAATGCTCTGTAGGATTTGATACATGTAAATATTGATTATAGCTACTTTAAATGCCCCAGTAAATTGCCTCTCAATTGTTAAAAGTGTGAAATATAAATATGTCTGTCAGCCTTGTGTTAAACTGGCAACTTGCATCTTAATGTAATCTAATGGTACAACTGTTATTCATTGTGAATGTGTTGAATTTTTTTTTTTTTTTTTTTTAAGGTGTATATATTCAATTTATATTTTATATTCAAATCTTTTCAGCTGTGTTAAATTCACTCAGGCTTGTTGTCTTGACTTGTTTAGTTCGTAATCTACTTTGCCCTCCGCCAATAAAGCATGACGGAATTGCCTCAAGCCCACTCAATCCTCAAAAGGATAGATAACATGCTTTAAACTGAGTGGGCTGAACTGGTATTATTAGACCTTTAAAGCACATTTAAGGGAAAATTGAATGTCACATCAGCCCTGAGACAGATTGTGTTCTATCTGTGATTGCATCTGGCCCCTGCGTTGGCACTCTCATCATAATTACATGGTTTTCCACTGACAAACAGCACCTTGTGATTCTGTAACATCTCAGTGAAGATTTGCTTTTGTGGTACTTAAGGATTTAAAAACTATTTGATTTTCAAAAACAATTCAATTCAGTTGACAGTTAAGATATATATTGTGTTTTGTATTTTTTTATAGTTCATAGTTTCGTTTGCATCTTGTTTATGCTGTTAAAGTTATTAGTTGACAGATTCCAGATTGATTGTGTATCGATGTATTAGTAATGCCTTAAGGCTCCAGTAGGGGGAAGTTGCGCTTCTCTCCCCCACTCAATACATACGAGTGAAGACGAGAAACGTGTAATGGTTTCATCCCTCTTCCCTTGTTATTTTGCCTATTTTAAAGGTAATTACCACACAGCAAACATTATAAATGTAGCGATGGGTTGATCAATTGTTCATCTGTCATTGCTTGTTATTCTGAGAGAAAGGTTGTGAGTTTTTGTGTACATTTGTTTGCTTAAGAGTTTCAGGCTAACTTTATTGCTGTGTAAGCTAGCTACTGTCATCTTCCCGCTCGAGCGTCAGACTATTGTTATGCCATTTTTTTTGTATTTGAGACTCTTGATAGTGAGATATGATTGTACTGTATGTTCTTTTATCCCCGACTCAATACATACGAGTGAAGACGAGAACCGTGTAATGGTTTCATCCCTCTTCCCTTGTTATTTTGCCTATTTTAAAGGCGCAACACTTTCAGTTAAATGCAGATTTGAGTTTCAAGGCACCATTTATTGTAAATTACTACAACTTATCTGAATGTTCAAGGTAATTTTTATGGGTTTTTTTTTTTTTTACACTTGCCAGTGTAGTTGGGTGATCTGACTGAAATTAATATCACAATATTAAGAATATGTTCCCAATATAAAAATGGACATTGCTAAGCATATTGGAGATGACTCTGTACTTGTACAACAAAAACAACTAATTTTGTTAGTATATGTTCAATTTACTTAGAATCCTTAATCTAGAGAACGGAATTTTCTAGAGCATTAAGACTATTAGAGCTTAAACTATGAATAGAAAATTAATTGGCAACTATTCTGATAGTAGATTTATCATTTGAGTCAATTTTCAAGCAAAACATCTGTTTGAACTTTGTTTCTACAAAGTGAGGATGTGCTACTTTTCCAAGTCTTTTGTCATAGTTAACTGAATATATTAGGGATTTGGATTGTATGTGTGCATGTCAGTGCATGCCAGTCCCTCTTGTTAAGTTGGTCTTCCCCACGTTTATAAAGACAGGGACCGCCGGCACAAGATGTGGCACAGCGCAGGTAGCAATGCCCAGGTGAAAGTACCTGCAAAGATTTCCCTCATGGAGGCAGCCATGTTTTTCCCTAATAGGCCTCTGACAAAGCAAGAGACAAGACTGGAGCACAGGCGGACTGACCGGTGGGATTACTGGCTCAAATTCATGAAGTATTTAAAGTTTCTACCGGCTCTACCAGTGTCTTTACCGGTGAACAAGTCCAAGGCTATATTTCTATCAATGTCCGACCATGAAGCCAATAGCTGTCTGGCTTAACCAAGATGGAGAACCTTCGAGCTGCTAAAGGGCTCGACCTTGACTCTGAAGAACTGGCTTTTCTTCTCCATTCGTAAGTAACTTGATGGCAACATTATGTAACGTGTTTGTTTTCATTAGTGACTGGCTACAGAAAGCATAATAATATTAGCTAACTCGCTGTTACAGATATTATTAAAGTGTTCGGCTAATGTTGCTATCGCTAGCTGGCTTGCTAGCGTGAGCTAACGGTTGCGATTGGATTGTTTTTGTTAGCTGTCGTGTACACAGGGCAGCTTAATTCAGTCTTACTGGTTAGTGTGTGTGTGTGTGTGTGTGTGTGTGTGTGTGTGTGTGTGTGTGTGTTGTGTGTGTGTGTGTGTGTTTCACTGGGCTTCGTAACACCTTGTTGACTGGGAACGTGAAGGGAGGGGGGGATGTGGCCGACGATGCTGGTGGAGTAGCGCGACATCTAGTGGTATTGCCGATCGTTTACAGAACCTTTACGGTTAGGGAAAGACTGTGGTCTGTTTAAATACAGAATAAGTTCTGAGTGAGTGACTTCAGAGACGACATGTATATTTACATTAAACAAAACCATGATCTTTCTCTAACCTTAACCAGAGTGCTTTTGTTGCGTAAGCTGAACCACAGACAGGACTCTGGATATGAACCCAGGCCTCTGTTTGTGCTTTGTATGCCCACTATCCACCCCACTGTCTCATGACAATTTTGCTGATTAGATAAATGAAGTGTTTCATTCATTCAAAAATACCTCTGAATACCTCAGTGAATACAGCCAGTGAGAATGTTTCCTCCAAAATATATTTTATGTTGCTATTTAGTGGTAGGGAAACCATTATACTTGTGTAACTTCTATACAAAAGTTGTTTGAACACATATCTTGGACTCAGTTATGATGTTCATTTTTCATTATTCTCTGATATTTGACAGACCCAACAACTCATCAATTAATAAAAATGGAAAATCAACAACAACACAGAGCTGTTGTATTGAATTGCAATGGTTTGTACCTAATGAGGTGGCCACTGAGTGCATTTCGACTCAAAAAGATATCAACACTCCAGGAGCAAAGATCTGCATCCACATACATATTCAAATCACCTACTGTTTCACAGCAGCCTGTGGACAAATTCAATGTTTTTTGTTCATATACAGAGCTAAATGCAATGCACACAAACTGTATCTGGGCAAATACAGAGACAGGCATGCATCCATCCATGTATGTTTATCCGTGTATATCAAATCATTGACTCTTCAGCTGTCAGATGTGCTGGGATTTGATCACTGAACTATGACTAGGATGCACACTTTTAATTTTTCTGACTATGGAAATCTGATATAATTTAAAATGTGAGTCTTGCAGATAAAACGCGAGACTCTTAGAGGCTGTAATAGGAGTTGAGTGTGGAGCTGCTCTGCAGGTGCAAGGGACTGCACTGTAACTGGATTGAATAACGTTTCTCATGATCGAATAATTACCGTAAATTGTATTGAAGAAAAAATACCAGTAATTATGTTAAATATTTATTAAAAAATGAAAAACATCTATAGATGTTTAAACCTAAACCTGATAACCTAGACCTGCTTTATGATTGGAGTTATAGAACTTGAAAGATGGGGGTATTTTAAAGACATTATGGGAATTGTTGAGGTCAACTCAGCTCACTTTTTAAAACCTGTCTCTGACCTATCACAATATTCCCAAAGATCCAGACATTGTCCGTCTTTGTCTAATTCCAGACATCTTTGAAGGCTACAGTAAGTCTATAGAGTGTATCAAAACTTTGTGTTGAAACCTCTTTATGAGATGAAGATGAGGGTCAACACCTAACTGTAACTGGATAAATGTCAAGACGGCTGGAAACTGAAATAAAATATAAGATGGAAAAAAGATGTCTTTTGAGGCTCTGCTGGAGCACAGGTGTGCAAATTTGGCAGCTGACATCAATGCTTTTAGTGTTTGCCCTTCAGCTGGTTCCCTTTGTCCTTTGGTCCTGAGTGATTTGAATGGATCACCAGTCAACTATGACCAGTCAATAACCACTCAGCTGTATCCTCTTACACCTGAATACAAGCAAGAGATTAAATACTGAATTGGAACCTGCTGACTGCTTCTCCTGCTTTGCTCATATTAATTAAGTTAAGTCCAGTGTAATCCTGGAAGAGTCGGGAGACCCTTAACTTTATGTAGGTGACATACTAAATCACTGCAGTGTCCACTGCATTTTCATGATCTAAAAACTGAATTTTGCACAAATACCGTATTCAGAGTAAAATAAATTTACACAACTGAATGTTCTACATATAGTACATCCATATGTTTGTTTAAAATAGATCCCATGAAGATTTGTGGGGTTGTCATATTAAAAAAAACAAATGCACCTCCTTAAGGAGCTCATTAGATTGGTTCTGCTTTGTAACCTCCTCACTCCTTTACAGCCAGTGGATGTCAGGCACAGCAGGATTCAGAGACTTTGATGTGTTGTTAAAATAACTTCGCCAAGGGCCGTCAGCAAGTGATCATTTATCCTACTTTAAGTGGATCGTGAGTCACAGTTTTTCACGGTGCAGTGCACCATTACCTGGAAAGGTACCCCACTGTAATACGGAATAAACTGTCGTGTAGTTTGTAGAAGGAGAAAATTAGTTCTGCTGCTTACCTGACTTGTAAAATCTTTGGCTCTAAGCAAAGATTTTTCCTTTCCTTTGCCTCTGAGCATAAATTGCTTTGTGATGTTTGATAAGTCTTAACACAGTCTGGTTCGTATATCATCCACTCACTGGAACCTGCAACAATACAGCAACACGGCCGCCCTCGCATACGATTTGTTTTCTGGAGCTCCCTACAGCAGTGTCTGGCTGCAGTTTGTACAGAGCATCTCCATTGTCATTTGCTTGAGCTTGGTTTTTGTTGACTCTGGTGGAAAAAATACTCATATGCATATTTATGAAAATGGAAAAAAAAAATCTGTTTGCGCTTCTGTTTACGCATTCTGTGGAGCAGCTGATGCTCTGTGTCATACTGACCGCTTTGGCTGACTCAGCGCAACAGTACACATTTATTGGAGTCTGACAATATACCTACCATGCTAGCATCGATGATCTGTCCTTTCCCTGACTTTGTCCTCTCCAGCAGTGCGAGAACTATCCCCAGGGCACAAGTCAGACCGCCTCCCGCAAAGTCTGCTAACAGATTCAGTGGAGCATAGGGCTTCTCTCCACTGCGACCCAGCCGAGATAAAAGGCCTGTGAGAAAAATGAAGAGACAAAAGCTTCACAAAAAATGTAATGACAGCCTCACTGGTGGGAGAATAATGGAGTTCTGAATGTGAAGGAAAATTAATTAGTTCAGTCACTGAATGAATCAGGGAGCAATGCCACCTGATAAAACATCAAACAGTAAAGGTTATCAGTCCATGCAAACAGGAATGCTATCAACTGTACACAATTACAACTCTGATAACACACAAGTGCAAGTAATACCTTCAAGGATTAATTTTTATTTTGTCTGATTGAAAATTGCTTACTTGGTTAAACCACCATGCAGCGTTTGTACAAGGCTTCTTGTTCTTTCGTTGTTCTTTTATCATACAGATATTACAAAGATCCTTGTACCAGAAAAGTACTGGTTTCTGTCTGATTGTAACTTTCTCAGTTGTTATAATCCTATTTTGTCTTATCTCTTCTTTAGAGATGTTGTTTTCTTTGGTCTGTAAATGCTGTCTAATCTGTGAAAAACAACCCTACACGAAACACTGTGACATGTTTATTGTTACAGTAGGGACGCTGCTCTGAATATTAATTTTGTTTATTCAAATAGTTGTTCTTAAAATGTCACAAATTTGTTATTCATGTATTAGTAGCTCCAGGGTCACTTTTTTTTTTATAGCAAGTCTCTAGATTTTTGGTCCCTGCTGAATGGCACCCATGGTGTTGTTCATTCTATATTCTGCAAAACACAGACTGAGCAGGGCTACCAAACAACCATGCAAACAAATGAAAAAAAAATACGTTTCACGTTTCATTTACGTACAGGGCAAAAATAAAGGTTTAAAACAAAGCACAACATACTACTGCCTCGAAAAGCTGTAAATCTTGTCATTATGACGGCTGTACTAGAAAAAGGAGCCGACAGGTTTACATAACAGCTTACATTACCAGTAGTTAAACTAAACGAGAGTTGGGAATGCATTTCTTGTTTTGGGGTATGAAATTACCAGATGGGTGTGATACCTTTAGCACCCTCTGGTGGTTTCTAAAGGGTGGTACATATACGCATCCACCTTGTTTTGTGTTATCGGAGTATATTATCCGTAGGGCTGAGCTTTAAAGATAACCACGATCACTTTTGTAAGTCTTTATTTTGGGTCTTAAAGGAAATGTGAATCCCAACGTAACATGCTGTTTGGCCTTGTGTCTAAATTGCTGGTGTCAAGTCAGGGTGCATTTTTGCATCAGCCAGCTCCCTACTTTTATTCTTTTCTACTTCTTTATATCCTTCAAATCACATCTGTGTGGACTAATGAGCAGAGTGTGTGTAAGTGAAGCATTTAAAAAGTTTGCCTTTCAGACAATTAAAGTGAAAATATTGTTGCAGACTATTTCATTCCCCTAAGTTATTAGCCATTAAACATGAGTGGTTAGATTTATAATGGGCTAATTCTTATGGCCAATTAATAAAACAGACCATCACAGAAAAGTCTCTGAAAAACCTGTAATTTTGTACTTTAAGACCTTATATTAAATGATTACACTTCGGAACATTTGGTTTGTTTTTAAGTTAAAACACTGAAACTAAGTGAGAGAATTGGAAAAGCTTAGCTTTGGAGGTGAAATGGTTTTCAGTTAATTTTCATTAAGTGCACCCACTTCATATTCATATCTTCATATCTGCCTCAGAGCAGTGTGGAGGGCTGTAGTGATGGTATCCTCCATGGATCTGTTTGCTTTATAAGCAAACTGGTGAGGGTCGAAGTTTCCTATATGGTTGGGATACCTGCATCACCCTCCTGTGGTATCTGTGGTCTGTACATATCAGACCTTGCTTTAAGAGTTGGAAGTCATGTCTGAGTAAGCAAAAATTGGTGTTGAGCTTTTGTATCTGATTTTCCTGCTGTGGATCTCGGATGGATTCACATATCCAGTTCCATTTTCGACCTGGTATAATACTTTGATTTTCTTATCAAACAGATGGACATCACCCTCAGCAGACTGGATCAGCTGCAGCTAATCAATTTCAAAACACCTACAATGAAAAGTTTGCGCTCTCTTGAAGCTGGTGTCTGTATTCAGCCAAACATTATTTGTGGGCGAACAGACGCATCATTCTGTAACAAACGGAGACCTGCGTCTGATAGTTTGTTTGAAAAGAAATTTGAACCCATTAAATTATGAGGCAGATCTGGTTAAAGAGTTCGATCCAGGATTTTTTTTTTTTGTCACTTAACATTGCAAGCATTAGGGAATTTTGCAACATTTTCGTCAATTTCTCAAAAAATAATGTAAGGATCTTGATGTAAAAAAATCTACTACTACTTCCTTTTTTCTATATATCTTTTTCTAAGAGTCGGACAGACATGTAAGATTGTTTGGCCTTGGTGGGGATATGCACTCTGCTGAAATGTTGACATTGTGCAGCAGTTAAGTCTTTTATTTCATGTTTCAAAGGTCATGAAGAAGTAGATGGACTTGGTTCAAAACAAAATGTAAACACAGAGAAAAAACAGTGAATTATCCACTTCTATCATCTCTATAGATCAGGGGTGTCCAAACTTTTTGCAAAGAGGGCCAGATTTGGTAAGGTGAAAATGTGTGGGGGCCGACCATTCAGCCTGACATTCATTGAACCATTAACATTAAATACAAATGAACTATTTTATGAAATTTTTATTGCAAATGGCATACTTCATTTTTTTTTTCATTTTCAAGTTTTTGCCAAAATCTCTCTGTCTTTCATATTTGAAGACCACATAAAATGAAGAAAAAGTCTGTCTGGAAAAAAAACTTTTGGGAAGATGAAACATATCTAGGTTCATTAGAAACATTACATATTATTCACTATTAAATGCTCACTGTAAACTTCTAAATTCAAAACAGTGGTCCGTGCATATTCAAAACTGTGGTTTTGATCATCACAAAAAAATCAATCACTGAGATTTTAGAATTTATTCACCTCAGAGGACTAAACACATATCTTGCCTGCACTAATGTGAAGGGTGATACTGAGATCTCCACTGCAGTATGTAGGCCTAGTCCAGGTCCGGCTCAAAAACAGTGGTTTTGATGCGCAAGACGTCACGCAGGTGAGAGTCACTTAGTCTCGTCCTCACGCGGCTCTTGTTAATGTTCATATCTTCTCGCACAAGTATGTCGAGACAAACAAGCTCAGCATTTTCTTAGCAAATGTTCAAATCTCTTGGAACCTGCCTTCATCCAGCTGGTAGAAGTTGACAAGAGGGAGCTGTTGGTGCCGACTGCTTCGTAATTCAGCAGAAAAATACTCCAATTTCCACTTGTCCTGGAAGCGGCGGCCCTCGCTGTCAACTTTTCTTTTTTTAGTTACAGTCGCCATGTCAGAAATGGGCTGAAAGGCTCACACAAGGGTCACGGCGGCGAGAGTGCGGCCAGAGGTCTATTGCCATTTTCTGGTGAAATGTAAAATAGCTTTTTTTGTACGTGTGTATTTTATACTGTGGTCAACACTGCTGGCGGGCCGCACATTATTGATTTTATGACACAGGCTGTGGGCCGGTGAAAATTTGAACACGGGCCACAATTGGCCCCGGGCCAGACTTTGGACATGCCTGGTGTAGATGCTTGATCCTGTTCCATCAGTCTGCAATCTCCCAAATATATTAACAGTGTGTTACTACCTGACATGGCGAGGTAGTTGATGTCATGCCCAGCTGCAGTGGCGTAAGATCCAACCTGTCCATACCCCGTCAACCGAGCGTAGATCAGACGAGGATTTTCCTTTAACAGCTCCTGTGGGCCGAGGCCCAGTTTCTCCATCACACCTTAGAGATAAGTTGATAATATAATGTCACCAAAAACATTTTTTAATCAGTATCTGCTTAAGTTGATTCTCAGTCAGTGTGAACCAGCCTCACTTTAGCACTTTTGATCTTGGAATAACATGTTTGTTTTTTTCCCTCTCAAGTCTGTGAAATATTACTTCTTTGAACATCACATCATAACACTTGTTTGTATGAAAAGATCTTTTGGTATTAGTACTATAAGACTTTATTGAAAAACTGATATATTTCACTGTTTACATGAACTTTTATATTTCAATATTAAAGACAAATTAAAAGAATTTTACTTACTCTTAATTGAGTAAGATCCAACTAAAATGGTTATTGTTCAACAGAAATTCTGACTAGTGGGTGAAAGGAACTCAGTACATTCTCAAATACTGTATCTAAATACAATTTTGAGTTACTAATACTTCCATTTTATGCTACTTTATACATACTCCACAACAATTCAGAGGGAAATAATGTATTTTCTACAACACTACATTTATAGCTTTAGGGAGCAACTTGAGACCCAAATAGATAAAATGATTCAATATTTCACAAAATAAGCAACAATTAAAGAAACTTAAAAATAAATAATTAAAATAAATAATTATAGCTATAATTTTGTCTTCTTTCCTGCCCTATTTATTACTGTACCTTACAAACCCCTCAGATTTTATTTGTGATCTCTGAAGGGGGCATGACCTCTAGGTTGGGAACCACTGGATTAAAATGACTAACTGTACATAAAGTAGTTAAAAGTAGCTCCACCTTGAGCAGCTACAACAGTAAAATGCTACTTTTAATAACATCACTCACATTGGTAAATTTTCTGCAGAATAAGTATGACTTTTGACACTTAACATACTTTCATCTAAAAAGGACTTTGAATGCAGGACTTTGTGCTTGCAATGGCGTATGCTTTTGGCTCACATAGCATCAGTGGTCTGACCTTTACGATAGGGCTCAAGCACGACATCAGACTGGACACAGAGCTTCCTGAGCAAGGCTACACCCTCAGTAGTCTTCAGATTGATGGCCACAGATTGTTTTCCCCGCGCTTGTGTATCCATCGCCATGGCTACCTTGGTCCGGTCCACGCGGATCACCTTGGCTCCAAAGTCTGCCAGGATCATGCCACAGAACGGTGCAGGAGCCAGGCCCGCCAGCTCAATAACTCTCACTCCGCCAGTGCCATGATGAAAGGACTGTAAATTGGAATATTTAAAAACACCTGTCGGTATAGTGTAACACAATGCAACACCAATAGCAACACCACCAATAGGGTGAAGGGGGGGCTCACATCAGATTCTGTGATGTTATCAGGAATTTCACTGGTAAATACTGTTACTGATGTCAGGTACAAACAAACAAAATGTTTTTACAATGACATTATGGCTGCAGCACAGGTTAGCACTGTCGCATCAAAGTGAGAAGGTTCTGGTTTCCAGCCTTGGGATATTTCTGTGTGGAGTCCCATAACCCACAGACATGCATCTTAGATTAATTGGTGACTCTAAATTACCCGTAGTTTTGAATGTGAGTGTGAATGGTTGTTTTGCTGCAATTAACAATTATTTTCACATGACAGCAGCACCCTGCTCTGTCATCAGCCTCCAGATCTTGTGTAGTTGCTTTGTGTGTTACTTGGATAATTGCTATTCTGTGAGATTTTGTTAGTGCTCTAGTTGTCAATATATTGGAACATGTTGTAAATAGAATCATTTTCTCATTATTTTCTTATGTAACGTTCTCTCCTGGTTTTGCTCTATCCGGGAGAGTTAGGTGTAGTTAATATCTTTTTTTGTTCCAAAGCCCAAAGCCCAAGGTACAAAAGTTTTTTAGGCACTTTTAGATGTTTAGATTCTTTTCCATCATGCCTGGGAGGTGTCTGATCTCAAGAAGAACAAGGAGTCCTGCAACAAACCTAGCCTTAATCCACAACAGAACTATGACAAGTTCTCCAAGATGCTTGGAACAACCAGGTTTACTTAGAAGAATTGGTGTTGCTCTAAAGGTTAAGGCTGGTCACACTAAATATTTTATTGATAAGTTTTTTTCTGTTTACTGCACTTTGTATGAATTTCATTGATCAATAAGAACTTATCTTTGCATTGTTTTTGAAAGCATGCTTACTTTACTTTTTAGTGGCTAACACTTTTGCACAGTACTGTAGAAACCACACGTTAACTAAGTAGTTCACAGACCCGTGAGAGAAGTAATAGCTGTCAGACCTGCTGTGACAATAACCTTTGGACTTTGAAACTGAGTATAGTACACACTTTTTTCAAATGTCCAAAGTGTCACACTTTATCAACAAGTGCTACCAAGCAGGTTACAACCCTGCTTGTTACAATAGTTTTTTAAAAACAAAATACTTAAAGAACTTTGTGCAAACCGTGCTAGTACACAGAGTGATCCAGGGACATGGACCCACCGTGTCACACTGTCCGACATTACTTTAACAATGACAATGGATTACTGTGATATTACTATGCGAGTGACTGAGCGAGAGTTTGACCAAAAACACAACAAACCCATGTATGTAGCTACAGCACTGTTATGGACGACCAAACAACAAAGTTACATCATTAGTTAGGCTGCATAAATATAAAGGAGTCTGTCAAAGTGCAGCCTGTTCACACAGTTCAGCTTACCTCTGCTTGCAAGTCGAGGACAGGACACCTGGACTGTGACGGTGTGAATACACGCCTGGAAGATAAAACTGCCAGAGACACTCAGCGGCGGATCACGTGATACTTACAAGACTTACTTTTGTTTGTAAATGTTACAATATAAACCTGATTTGAGTAGAAACGTGTAACCACCGATCATACTGATACACTGACCCCGTATGACTCCTCTTTACCCTCAGCTGTACACCTGTAACTCGTTTTATTTATAACCGGTCGGAGGCGAAGAGGGTCAACCGTCGGACGCCGCAGTGTACCCCGTTTTAACGTCGAGTGCTAACCCCGCCTAGCCGAGGGACTTGCTGTGTACGCCGGTTTTAAGTAAAAGCGAACCCTGTTTACAAACGGCTTCCTGGTGACCTCAGCGCAACGGTAGCAAGATTTCTGGGAAATGAAGTTTCTCATGATTTCACTTGAGTGGAAGAAATCAAACTGTTTTGACAAGAAACTTGTCAGACGTGTCAGAAACGGCAGCACGAAGGTTAGAATTTAGCACTAGATTTTAACAATGATTTTAATACATAAAGTGATGTACACAAATTAAACTAGGCTGGATGTATTGGATAGCCTACATAATCAACAAAATAGTACTGATAAACTTCCAAAAGTGCAAAATAATGTGAACCATTATTATAAATGGGGATCTATCTGATTTTCTTATTACTTTAAAACGAAGCTGTATCTTTTGAGCGAAGAAATAACATAATCTTACTCTTTAAAATGATAGGTTAATTCATACGCAGCGAAACACACCAAATTCATCACACTTTTGTAGCCACAGTGGGTCACTCTTCAACAAGTTATCCAGTTTCAGTTATCAACACAACACAATGTTACTGGACTGGACAGGCTGAACCTTGATATCCTTTCCACCTAGATCACAAACAGGATGCAGGACAAAGTGCTGACTGAAAGGGATTTCTTTACCTTCACAAAACAGAATCGTGTGATAAAAATCTAAAGCAGCTAAAATTTAAATTTAACTAATTAAATAAGATATTTTGTTGTCTACTGTACTTAGTCAACTTCAAGGTGTCAACAGTGAATTAACGAGGGTGACCAACCAAGATTCAAAACCATCTCCAGAAAACTAACAGATTCAATATCTTTATACTTGCAAACGTACAGTATGTTGAAATCCACCTTTATTTTTGTATGACATGTCAATATTTAGTCATTTGTCTTCAAGAACATACAGTATTGGAACACATTTTGACTGCACATTACCCACTTTTCTTTATAAATTGTATATTAAATACTTTGTGAATGTTGCCATTTAAAATACACAGTACATTGCAGATAATTGCTTAAATCTATATCGGTTCCACAATAGGCAACTTGTTACATAAGTGTTATAAGTATACAGTCATATACATTTATTTTTGAAGATTTTAGTATTTTAGCGTAGATTATCGATCGAGATTGCTATCCCTGAAGCCACACTGTTAGTTTGTCTAAAAAATAAGTGTATAATTCACATACAATATTGTCACAGACATTGATAATAAAACTTTATTTATAAAACAAAACATTTGCCAGACATTGAGGCTAAACACAGAGTCCACAATCTGCTGGATGGTTTCAACTTCACTGTATTTAAATATTAGAATAAACATTTTAAACTCCAGCAATGGTGGATTTATGTTATTACACCTGCCATTATCATAAAAACCCATCATGCAAAGTACAGACATAACCCATGGTGAGATTTCTTGTAAGAGCATGCACCTCTGTACCCCACAGCCACCCCCATATCAAAACTGAAAATCTACATCAGAGAGAAAAAAAAGTCTGTCAGTCAGTTGTTAGTTGAAGTGCTTGCCGGGTGCAGTGGGTTCCTTCCAGTAGAAGCTTCCTCCAGCTATGACCTTTTCTCAGCAGTTATTAGTCAGGTAGCCCAGACACACACTGCATCAATTTTCTGTGTCCAGAAACAATCTGTGCTTAAGCTTTTTCTCCTGTTTCTCAAAATTTTAAATCCATCCCAAGCAAACAAGACTTCAACAGCAACATTATGAACAAGAAAATCATTATAGAACCTTTGTGACTTTATTTTACTGATCAAAGAAACAAAAGCTTTTTTTAATAGAAACATTTGCATTTCTGAATGTGAAATTTAACTGAAAGTAACATCAAATGAATGAAGAAAGGTTTTACTTTTGTTTAACTGATTTTAAAAAATTAAGAGAACACTCCTACAAATCTAAAGTGCAAAAGGACACTCAAACACATTTCTCCGGTTTCTGTTCAAGCAGTGCCAAAACCTTGTAAGTACATTGTTGATGAAATATAAAATGACTCAAAACGTTCTAAAAATGACATACAGGGCAAATCTTATTCTGAATAACAATGCCTTGACATTGAGTTTGTGGTAATTTCCTCTTATGTGGGAAAAGCCATACTTTCTTCCAAAATATTCTGATATAGCCATTACACCAGGAAGTGGCATAAGATAATGTTAGACAATCCTGCTGATGAAGACTGTGGACAGCTTTAATTATTTAATTTTATTTCCTGTAGGTGCGTCAGTAGAGCTATGAGAAATTAGCCTTTACAAGGTTTAGGCCCTACACTTTTTTAAATTGCTGTTACTGCTAAAGAAATAACAAATCATTACCTCTGTGAATGCTTTAAGATTCAGATTAAGAGAAAATTATATTTCTTTTTGTCAAGAGAGTCTTTTTAGAGCAAGTTAACACTATTTTCAATAAAATGCCTTCTCAGCAGTTTATTGTTTCAAACCATTTCCTGAAAAATGAAGATTTATTTTTATGCAGATTGATCCTAATGATCCGTGTGAAAAATGGCTCTGAATATATATATTAATGACTCAGGACAAAGTATTTCCAAAGAGAAAATTTTATTAAATTTTGTCAACCTTGCAAGTGTACCATATAAAGAAGGGCAATGTGTCGCTTTTGCACTAATCTAGCCACTGCTGTCTTTAATCTCGTCTAGCTCTTATGTCTGTCTGGGAGAGTGTTGCTAATGACTCAATATCAAAGGTTATCATTTCATGCTGGAGTCACTACAAGAGACTAATTCATATGGGTCATATTAAAGTGCCTACTACATCAAATAGCATATATTATTTTTCATTTCTTTATATTATTCTTTTACTAACACACATTCCATTATTGAATAGAAGCAGAGAGAAGCAAAATCTTATTACCTTCCCTTTTTCTCAATGAATATGTAACAGGAATAACATTCTCTTTTCGAAAGTGATTTCACAGGCAGGTGAATAAACAGAAACCCATGTACAAAACACACCTTTGTCACAGCCAGAAGATCAACACCCAGCAGAACATGGTCTGTTAGGATGCAGCCATGTGTGTTGACAGTTTTGCTCATAATTATTTTCTGTTTTTTTGTTTCCTCTTTTGTGTTTTCACATCAGAAACGCCGAGATCAACGTTCCAGAGAGGTAATCCCAGGCAAGATGTTGTTTATTGGCGAGTTTACAGCATATAACAACAACTTCAACTAACCGAGGTAACTTTAGTTCGGTTTATGACTTCCTAATTATTTGCATCAAATTTATGTCCAAATTAAAATTCATCTCCCTTTGAAATTAATTAAATATTCATCTTAATTCTACTTTAAAATGATCCACTTATTATTCACCCAAATATTGTACAAATCCTCATGAAATGGCACAGTAAAACTTTGAAGCATAAAAATTCCTCATAGCCACAAGTCAGTGAATTAAAATGTTGTTAAGATTTATTTTTGATAACTGATGTGAATATATAAAAACGTAGATGTAAAAGAATTGCAGTGGTTGTTGATATTTTATATTAAGCTGATAAGCACACTACAAAAGAAAGAGGAGAAAACAGAAGTGAAATAAAGATGATAAAATATTTAGGAAATCAGAAAAGATCAGAGGGAAACATAATTATAATATTAACGCAAGACCCTTTTTTGAAGTTATTTTTTAAAATTTTGTTCCAGCTTTTAATTGAATGAAATATGATCATTTTTTACAGTTTAATACACATTTTCATTATTCAACTATTATTAAGAATTGGTGCAGTGACGTCCTCCAACATCACAAAAGTGACTGTGAAATGTGTGTCTGTATGTTGATGTGTGTTTCAATTTATATTGTTAAAAAGTTGTAAACATTGTGACTGTAATTTTGTCCAAGGTTGTGCAATCTTGTGTTGGTTATCTGCTCCTGATGTTGCCAACATCAGGACTCATAGTCAGTTAAAAGAAAACCCTCCCTGAGACTGGCAATATCTGTGCCTATTCAGTTGTGGTGTAAACACCTACAATGACTGAAATGTCAACTTTTATGTTACCCAGATGGATGCCGGTCTTGATGGGCACCAGGTTTAGGCGAGATTTATGTGGATCATTTCATAAATGTCAACTTATATTGGAGATCAGTTTGGATATACAATAACTGTGTGCCTGCTGAGAGTTTTTGTCCACAGCATTTTTCACAGAAATCAGGAAGGGGAGGAGAAAGATGTCAGAGAGAAAAGCGAAGACCTCCCTGTGATAATCATGATTCCTGATGGGAAAATCACTTACTGGCATTCAGCTAATACATAACAGATGATATATGAGTCACCATATTTATAGCGTACAAAACCTCTACTCTCACTCCAGCGATGCCATCTGGGACGTGAAAAGGAAGCTTCAAATGAGTAAAACAAGACCACATTTTGATAACTGTATCATTCTCCTACAGACACCACTAGAATGTGTTCAAGACTGAGTTGGGAAATTTATACCCACATCATGCCATTGTCGTGAGGCTCTTTAA